>NC_080183.1:0-187500 GCF_950295315.1 Erinaceus europaeus
GCTGCAGCTACCTGCTGAGCTGTGTCTCCAGGCCTCCTGTGTGCTGGGGTCAGTGTGGGCTGCAGCTACCTGCTGAGCTGTGTCTCCAGGCCTCCTGTGTGCTGGGGTCAGTGTGGGCTGCAGCTACCTGCTGAGCTGTGTCTCCAGGCCTCCTGTGTGCTGGGGTCAGTGTGGCTGCAGCTACCTGCTGAGCTGTGTCTCCAGGCCTCCTGTGTGCTGGGGTCAGTGTGGGCTGCAGCTCTGCTGAGCTGTGTCTCCAGGCCTCCTGTGTGCTGGGGTCAGTGTGGGCTGCAGCCTACCTGCTGAGCTGTGTCTCCAGGCCTCCTGTGTGCTGGGGTCAGTGTGGGCTGCAGCTACCTGCTGAGCTGTGTCTCCAGGCCTCCTGTGTGCTGGGGTCAGTGTGGGCTGCACCTACCTGCTGAGCTGTGTCTCCAGGCCTCCTGTGTGCTGGGGTCAGTGTGGGCTGCAGCTACCTGCTGAGCTGTGTCTCCAGGCCTCCTGTGTGCTGGGGTCAGTGTGGGCTGCAGCTACCTGCTGAGCTGTGTCTCCAGGCCTCCTGTGTGCTGGGGTCAGTGTGGGCTGCAGCTACCTGCTGAGCTGCGTCTCCAGGCCTCCTGTGTGCTGGGGTCAGTGTGGGCTGCAGCTACCTGCTGAGCTGTGTCTCCAGGCCTCCTGTGTGCTGGGGTCAGTGTGGGCTGCACCTGCTAGGCTGTGTCTCCAGGCCTCCTGTGTGCTGGGGTCAGTGTGGGCTGCAGCTACCTGCTGAGCTGTGTCTCCAGGCCTCCTGTGTGCTGGGGTCAGTGTGGGCTGCACCCGCTGAGCTGTGTCTCCAGGCCTCCTGTGTGCTGGGGTCAGTGTGGGCTGCACCTACCTGCTGAGCTGTGTCTCCAGGCCTCCTGTGTGCTGGGGTCAGTGTGGGCTGCACCTACCTGCTGAGCTGTGTCTCCAGGCCTCCTGTGTGCTGGGGTCAGTGTGGGCTGCACTCCGCTGAGCTGTGTCTCCAGGCCTCCTGTGTGCTGGGGTCAGTGTGGGCTGCAGCTACCTGCTGAGCTGTGTCTCCAGGCCTCCTGTGTGCTGGGGTCAGTGTGGGCTGCAGCTACCTGCTGAGCTGTGTCTCCAGGCCTCCTGTGTGCTGGGGTCAGTGTGGGCTGCAGCTACCTGCTGAGCTGTGTCTCCAGGCCTCCTGTGTGCTGGGGTCAGTGTGGGCTGCACCTGCTGAGCTGTGTCTCCAGGCCTCCTGTGTGCTGGGGTCAGTGTGGGCTGCACCTACCTGCTGAGCTGTGTCTCCAGGCCTCCTGTGTGCTGGGGTCAGTGTGGGCTGCAGCTACCTGCTGAGCTGTGTCTCCAGGGCTCCTGTGTGCTGGGGTCAGTGTGGGCTGCACCTACCTGCTGAGCTGTGTCTCCAGGCCTCCTGTGTGCTGGGGTCAGTGTGGGCTGCAGCTACCTGCTGAGCTGTGTCTCCAGGCCTCCTGTGTGCTGGGGTCAGTGTGGGCTGCAGCTACCTGCTGAGCTGTGTCTCCAGGCCTCCTGTGTGCTGGGGTCAGTGTGGGCTGCACCCGCTGAGCTGTGTCTCCAGGCCTCCTGTGTGCTGGGGTCAGTGTGGGCTGCACCTACCTGCTGAGCTGTGTCTCCAGGCCTCCTGTGTGCTGGGGTCAGTGTGGGCTGCAGCTACCTGCTGAGCTGTGTCTCCAGGCCTCCTGTGTGCTGGGGTCAGTGTGGGCTGCACCCGCTGAGCTGTGTCTCCAGGCCTCCTGTGTGCTGGGGTCAGTGTGGGCTGTACCTACATGCTGAGCTGTGTCTCCAGGCCTCCTGTGTGCTGGGGTCAGTGTGGGCTGCACCTGCTGAGCTGTGTCTCCAGGCCTCCTGTGTGCTGGGGTCAATGTGGGCTGCAGCTACCTGCTGAGCTGTGTCTCCAGGCCTCCTGTGTGCTGGGGTCAGTGTGGGCTGCACCTACCTGCTGAGCTGTGTCTCCAGGCCTCCTGTGTGCTGGGGTCAGTGTGGGCTGCACCTACCTGCTGAGCTGTGTCTCCAGGCCTCCTGTGTGCTGGGGTCAGTGTGGGCTGCACCTACCTGCTGAGCTGTGTCTCCAGGCCTCCTGTGTGCTGGGGTCAGTGTGGGCTGCACCTACCTGCTGAGCTGTGTCTCCAGGCCTCCTGTGTGCTGGGGTCAGTGTGGGCTGCACCTACCTGCTGAGCTGTGTCTCCAGGCCTCCTGTGTGCTGGGGTCAGTGTGGGCTGCACCTGCCTGCTGAGCTGTGTCTCCAGGCCTCCTGTGTGCTGGGGTCAGTGTGGGCTGCACCTGAAGAGCTGTGTCTCCAGGCCTCCTGTGTGCTGGGGTCAGTGTGGGCTGCACCTGCTGAGCTGTGTCTCCAGGCCTCCTGTGTGCTGGGGTCAGTGTGGGCTGCACCTACCTGCTGAGCTGTGTCTCCAGGCCTCCTGTGTGCTGGGGTCAGTGTGGGCTGCAGCTACCTGCTGAGCTGTGTCTCCAGGCCTCCTGTGTGCTGGGGTCAGTGTGGGCTGCACCTGCTGAGCTGTGTCTCCAGGCCTCCTGTGTGCTGGGGTCAGTGTGGGCTGCACCCGCTGAGCTGTGTCTCCAGGCCTCCTGTGTGCTGGGGTCAGTGTGGGCTGCAGCTACCTGCTGAGCTGTGTCTCCAGGCCTCCTGTGTGCTGGGGTCAGTGTGGGCTGCAGCTACCTGCTGAGCTGTGTCTCCAGGCCTCCTGTGTGCTGGGGTCAGTGTGGGCTGCACCTACCTGCTGAGCTGTGTCTCCAGGCCTCCTGTGTGCTGGGGTCAGTGTGGGCTGCACCTACCTGCTGAGCTGTGTCTCCAGGCCTCCTGTGTGCTGGGGTCAGTGTGGGCTGCACCCGCTGAGCTGTGTCTCCAGGCCTCCTGTGTGCTGGGGTCAGTGTGGGCAGCACCTGCAGAGCTGTGTCTCCAGGCCTCCTGTGTGCTGGGGTCAGTGTGGGCTGCAGCTACCTGCTGAGCTGTGTCTCCAGGCCTCCTGTGTGCTGGGGTCAGTGTGGGCTGCAGCTACCTGCTGAGCTGTGTCTCCAGGCCTCCTGTGTGCTGGGGTCAGTGGGGGCTGTACCTACCTGCTGAGCTGCGTCTCCAGGCCTCCTGTGTGCTGGGGTCAGTGTGGGCTGCAGCTACCTGCTGAGCTGTGTCTCCAGGCCTCCTGTGTGCTGGGGTCAGTGTGGGCTGCACCTGCTGAGCTGTGTCTCCAGGCCTCCTGTGTGCTGGGGTCAGTGTGGGCTGCAGCTACCTGCTGAGCTGTGTCTCCAGGCCTCCTGTGTGCTGGGGTCAGTGTGGGCTGCAGCTACCTGCTGAGCTGTGTCTCCAGGCCTCCTGTGTGCTGGGGTCAGTGTGGGCTGCACCCGCTGAGCTGTGTCTCCAGGCCTCCTGTGTGCTGGGGTCAGTGTGGGCTGCACCTACCTGCTGAGCTGTGTCTCCAGGCCTCCTGTGTGCTGGGGTCAGTGTGGGCTGCAGCTACCTGCTGAGCTGTGTCTCCAGGCCTCCTGTGTGCTGGGGTCAGTGTGGGCTGCACCCGCTGAGCTGTGTCTCCAGGCCTCCTGTGTGCTGGGGTCAGTGTGGGCTGCACCTACCTGCTGAGCTGTGTCTCCAGGCCTCCTGTGTGCTGGGGTCAGTGTGGGCTGCAGCTACCTGCTGAGCTGTGTCTCCAGGCCTCCTGTGTGCTGGGGTCAGTGTGGGCTGCAGCTACCTGCTGAGCTGTGTCTCCAGGCCTCCTGTGTGCTGGGGTCAGTGTGGGCTGCACCCGCTGAGCTGTGTCTCCAGGCCTCCTGTGTGCTGGGGTCAGTGTGGGCTGCAGCTACCTGCTGAGCTGTGTCTCCAGGCCTCCTGTGTGCTGGGGTCAGTGTGGGCTGCACCTGCTGAGCTGTGTCTCCAGGCCTCCTGTGTGCTGGGGTCAATGTGGGCTGCAGCTACCTGCTGAGCTGTGTCTCCAGGCCTCCTGTGTGCTGGGGTCAGTGTGGGCTGCACCTACCTGCTGAGCTGTGTCTCCAGGCCTCCTGTGTGCTGGGGTCAGTGTGGGCTGCAGCTACCTGCTGAGCTGTGTCTCCAGGCCTCCTGTGTGCTGGGGTCAGTGTGGGCTGCACCCGCTGAGCTGTGTCTCCAGGCCTCCTGTGTGCTGGGGTCAGTGTGGGCTGCACCTACCTGCTGAGCTGTGTCTCCAGGCCTCCTGTGTGCTGGGGTCAGTGTGGGCTGCAGCTACCTGCTGAGCTGTGTCTCCAGGCCTCCTGTGTGCTGGGGTCAGTGTGGGCTGCAGCTACCTGCTGAGCTGTGTCTCCAGGCCTCCTGTGTGCTGGGGTCAGTGTGGGCTGCACCCGCTGAGCTGTGTCTCCAGGCCTCCTGTGTGCTGGGGTCAGTGTGGGCTGCAGCTACCTGCTGAGCTGTGTCTCCAGGCCTCCTGTGTGCTGGGGTCAGTGTGGGCTGCACCTGCTGAGCTGTGTCTCCAGGCCTCCTGTGTGCTGGGGTCAATGTGGGCTGCAGCTACCTGCTGAGCTGTGTCTCCAGGCCTCCTGTGTGCTGGGGTCAGTGTGGGCTGCACCTACCTGCTGAGCTGTGTCTCCAGGCCTCCTGTGTGCTGGGGTCAGTGTGGGCTGCACCTACCTGCTGAGCTGTGTCTCCAGGCCTCCTGTGTGCTGGGGTCAGTGTGGGCTGCACCTACCTGCTGAGCTGTGTCTCCAGGCCTCCTGTGTGCTGGGGTCAGTGTGGGCTGCACCTACCTGCTGAGCTGTGTCTCCAGGCCTCCTGTGTGCTGGGGTCAGTGTGGGCTGCACCTACCTGCTGAGCTGTGTCTCCAGGCCTCCTGTGTGCTGGGGTCAGTGTGGGCTGCACCTACCTGCTGAGCTGTGTCTCCAGGCCTCCTGTGTGCTGGGGTCAGTGTGGGCTGCACCTGCCTGCTGAGCTGTGTCTCCAGGCCTCCTGTGTGCTGGGGTCAGTGTGGGCTGCACCTGCAGAGCTGTGTCTCCAGGCCTCCTGTGTGCTGGGGTCAGTGTGGGCTGCACCCGCTGAGCTGTGTCTCCAGGCCTCCTGTGTGCTGGGGTCAGTGTGGGCTGCAGCTACCTGCTGAGCTGTGTCTCCAGGCCTCCTGTGTGCTGGGGTCAGTGTGGGCTGCACCTGCTGAGCTGTGTCTCCAGGCCTCCTGTGTGCTGGGGTCAGTGTGGGCTGCACCCGCTGAGCTGTGTCTCCAGGCCTCCTGTGTGCTGGGGTCAGTGTGGGCTGCAGCTACCTGCTGAGCTGTGTCTCCAGGCCTCCTGTGTGCTGGGATCAGTGTGGGCTGCACCTGCCTGCTGAGCTGTGTCTCCAGGCCTCCTGTGTGCTGGGGTCAGTGTGGGCTGCAGCTACCTGCTGAGCTGTGTCTCCAGGCCTCCTGTGTGCTGGGGTCAGTGTGGGCTGCAGCTACCTGCTGAGCTGTGTCTCCAGGCCTCCTGTGTGCTGGGGTCAGTGTGGGCTGCAGCTACCTGCTGAGCTGTGTCTCCAGGCCTCCTGTGTGCTGGGGTCAGTGTGGGCTGCAGCTACCTGCTGAGCTGTGTCTCCAGGCCTCCTGTGTGCTGGGGTCAGTGTGGGCTGCACCTGCTGAGCTGTGTCTCCAGGCCTCCTGTGTGCTGGGGTCAGTGTGGGCTGCACCTACCTGCTGAGCTGTGTCTCCAGGCCTCCTGTGTGCTGGGGTCAGTGTGGGCTGCAGCTACCTGCTGAGCTGTGTCTCCAGGGCTCCTGTGTGCTGGGGTCAGTGTGGGCTGCACCTACCTGCTGAGCTGTGTCTCCAGGCCTCCTGTGTGCTGGGGTCAGTGTGGGCTGCAGCTACCTGCTGAGCTGTGTCTCCAGGCCTCCTGTGTGCTGGGGTCAGTGTGGGCTGCAGCTACCTGCTGAGCTGTGTCTCCAGGCCTCCTGTGTGCTGGGGTCAGTGTGGGCTGCAGCTACCTGCTGAGCTGCGTCTCCAGGCCTCCTGTGTGCTGGGGTCAGTGTGGGCTGCAGCTACCTGCTGAGCTGTGTCTCCAGGCCTCCTGTGTGCTGGGGTCAGTGTGGGCTGCACCTGCTAGGCTGTGTCTCCAGGCCTCCTGTGTGCTGGGGTCAGTGTGGGCTGCAGCTACCTGCTGAGCTGTGTCTCCAGGCCTCCTGTGTGCTGGGGTCAGTGTGGGCTGCACCCGCTGAGCTGTGTCTCCAGGCCTCCTGTGTGCTGGGGTCAGTGTGGGCTGCACCTACCTGCTGAGCTGTGTCTCCAGGCCTCCTGTGTGCTGGGGTCAGTGTGGGCTGCACCTACCTGCTGAGCTGTGTCTCCAGGCCTCCTGTGTGCTGGGGTCAGTGTGGGCTGCACCCGCTGAGCTGTGTCTCCAGGCCTCCTGTGTGCTGGGGTCAGTGTGGGCTGCAGCTACCTGCTGAGCTGTGTCTCCAGGCCTCCTGTGTGCTGGGGTCAGTGTGGGCTGCAGCTACCTGCTGAGCTGTGTCTCCAGGCCTCCTGTGTGCTGGGGTCAGTGTGGGCTGCAGCTACCTGCTGAGCTGTGTCTCCAGGCCTCCTGTGTGCTGGGGTCAGTGTGGGCTGCACCTGCTGAGCTGTGTCTCCAGGCCTCCTGTGTGCTGGGGTCAGTGTGGGCTGCACCTACCTGCTGAGCTGTGTCTCCAGGCCTCCTGTGTGCTGGGGTCAGTGTGGGCTGCAGCTACCTGCTGAGCTGTGTCTCCAGGGCTCCTGTGTGCTGGGGTCAGTGTGGGCTGCACCTACCTGCTGAGCTGTGTCTCCAGGCCTCCTGTGTGCTGGGGTCAGTGTGGGCTGCAGCTACCTGCTGAGCTGTGTCTCCAGGCCTCCTGTGTGCTGGGGTCAGTGTGGGCTGCAGCTACCTGCTGAGCTGTGTCTCCAGGCCTCCTGTGTGCTGGGGTCAGTGTGGGCTGCACCCGCTGAGCTGTGTCTCCAGGCCTCCTGTGTGCTGGGGTCAGTGTGGGCTGCACCTACCTGCTGAGCTGTGTCTCCAGGCCTCCTGTGTGCTGGGGTCAGTGTGGGCTGCAGCTACCTGCTGAGCTGTGTCTCCAGGCCTCCTGTGTGCTGGGGTCAGTGTGGGCTGCACCTGCTGAGCTGTGTCTCCAGGCCTCCTGTGTGCTGGGGTCAGTGTGGGCTGTACCTACATGCTGAGCTGTGTCTCCAGGCCTCCTGTGTGCTGGGGTCAGTGTGGGCTGCACCTGCTGAGCTGTGTCTCCAGGCCTCCTGTGTGCTGGGGTCAATGTGGGCTGCAGCTACCTGCTGAGCTGTGTCTCCAGGCCTCCTGTGTGCTGGGGTCAGTGTGGGCTGCACCTACCTGCTGAGCTGTGTCTCCAGGCCTCCTGTGTGCTGGGGTCAGTGTGGGCTGCACCTACCTGCTGAGCTGTGTCTCCAGGCCTCCTGTGTGCTGGGGTCAGTGTGGGCTGCACCTACCTGCTGAGCTGTGTCTCCAGGCCTCCTGTGTGCTGGGGTCAGTGTGGGCTGCACCTACCTGCTGAGCTGTGTCTCCAGGCCTCCTGTGTGCTGGGGTCAGTGTGGGCTGCACCTACCTGCTGAGCTGTGTCTCCAGGCCTCCTGTGTGCTGGGGTCAGTGTGGGCTGCACCTGCCTGCTGAGCTGTGTCTCCAGGCCTCCTGTGTGCTGGGGTCAGTGTGGGCTGCACCTACCTGCTGAGCTGTGTCTCCAGGCCTCCTGTGTGCTGGGGTCAGTGTGGGCTGCACCTGCTGAGCTGTGTCTCCAGGCCTCCTGTGTGCTGGGGTCAGTGTGGGCTGCACCTACCTGCTGAGCTGTGTCTCCAGGCCTCCTGTGTGCTGGGGTCAGTGTGGGCTGCAGCTACCTGCTGAGCTGTGTCTCCAGGCCTCCTGTGTGCTGGGGTCAGTGTGGGCTGCACCTGCTGAGCTGTGTCTCCAGGCCTCCTGTGTGCTGGGGTCAGTGTGGGCTGCACCCGCTGAGCTGTGTCTCCAGGCCTCCTGTGTGCTGGGGTCAGTGTGGGCTGCAGCTACCTGCTGAGCTGTGTCTCCAGGCCTCCTGTGTGCTGGGGTCAGTGTGGGCTGCAGCTACCTGCTGAGCTGTGTCTCCAGGCCTCCTGTGTGCTGGGGTCAGTGTGGGCTGCACCTACCTGCTGAGCTGTGTCTCCAGGCCTCCTGTGTGCTGGGGTCAGTGTGGGCTGCACCTACCTGCTGAGCTGTGTCTCCAGGCCTCCTGTGTGCTGGGGTCAGTGTGGGCTGCACCCGCTGAGCTGTGTCTCCAGGCCTCCTGTGTGCTGGGGTCAGTGTGGGCAGCACCTGCAGAGCTGTGTCTCCAGGCCTCCTGTGTGCTGGGGTCAGTGTGGGCTGCAGCTACCTGCTGAGCTGTGTCTCCAGGCCTCCTGTGTGCTGGGGTCAGTGTGGGCTGCAGCTACCTGCTGAGCTGTGTCTCCAGGCCTCCTGTGTGCTGGGGTCAGTGGGGGCTGTACCTACCTGCTGAGCTGCGTCTCCAGGCCTCCTGTGTGCTGGGGTCAGTGTGGGCTGCAGCTACCTGCTGAGCTGTGTCTCCAGGCCTCCTGTGTGCTGGGGTCAGTGTGGGCTGCACCTGCTGAGCTGTGTCTCCAGGCCTCCTGTGTGCTGGGGTCAGTGTGGGCTGCACCCGCTGAGCTGTGTCTCCAGGCCTCCTGTGTGCTGGGGTCAGTGTGGGCTGCACCTACCTGCTGAGCTGTGTCTCCAGGCCTCCTGTGTGCTGGGGTCAGTGTGGGCTGCACCTGCTGAGCTGTGTCTCCAGGCCTCCTGTGTGCTGGGGTCAATGTGGGCTGCAGCTACCTGCTGAGCTGTGTCTCCAGGCCTCCTGTGTGCTGGGGTCAGTGTGGGCTGCACCTACCTGCTGAGCTGTGTCTCCAGGCCTCCTGTGTGCTGGGGTCAGTGTGGGCTGCACCTACCTGCTGAGCTGTGTCTCCAGGCCTCCTGTGTGCTGGGGTCAGTGTGGGCTGCACCTACCTGCTGAGCTGTGTCTCCAGGCCTCCTGTGTGCTGGGGTCAGTGTGGGCTGCACCTGCCTGCTGAGCTGTGTCTCCAGGCCTCCTGTGTGCTGGGGTCAGTGTGGGCTGCACCTGCCTGCTGAGCTGTGTCTCCAGGCCTCCTTTGTGCTGGGGTCAGTGTGGGCTGCACCTACCTGCTGAGCTGTGTCTCCAGGCCTCCTGTGTGCTGGGGTCAGTGTGGGCTGCACCTACCTGCTGAGCTGTGTCTCCAGGCCTCCTGTGTGCTGGGGTCAGTGTGGGCTGCACCTGCCTGCTGAGCTGTGTCTCCAGGCCTCCTGTGTGCTGGGGTCAGTGTGGGCTGCACCTGCAGAACTGTGTCTCCAGGCCTCCTGTGTGCTGGGGTCAGTGTGGGCTGCACCCGCTGAGCTGTGTCTCCAGGCCTCCTGTGTGCTGGGGTCAATGTGGGCTGCAGCTACCTGCTGAGCTGCGTCTCCAGGCCTCCTGTGTGCTGGGGTCAGTGTGGGCTGCAGCTACCTGCTGAGCTGTGTCTCCAGGCCTCCTGTGTGCTGGGGTCAGTGTGGGCTGCACCTGCTGAGCTGTGTCTCCAGGCCTCCTGTGTGCTGGGGTCAGTGTGGGCTGCACCTACCTGCTGAGCTGTGTCTCCAGGCCTCCTGTGTGCTGGGGTCAGTGTGGGCTGCAGCTACCTGCTGAGCTGTGTCTCCAGGCCTCCTATGCTGCTTTTCTTTGAAGCCAGTGTACCACACGCCCTGTTGTGTCCTCAGGACTGGTATATTCACTGCAGGAGGTGGTCCTGGTTAGACCTGAGGCTCTGTCTGGGCTGGGCTTGACTTCAGTTTTAGCTTTTTCTCACTGCTTCATAGGTAGCAGCTGTGCTCTTTGTCCTTATCACGCCCGGGAGTGTTAGCCGAAGTCTAAACACTCTGCTTTTAATGGCCAGTGGGCACCTCCCTCCACGGTGGCACTGCTGGTTCTGGATTCTGAATCCACCTCCCAGGAAGCTGCCTTCTTCCTTGTGCCTGAGCAAGGTGGCGCCCTGCCCTGCAGCCATGGTACCCATGTGCTCTGAGTGTCTTCCCTGCAAGTCTGGCCCAGGGCTGGAGTCCATGAGCCTTAGCTGTCAGTCAGTCTGTTGCTGTTGCAGACAGAGTTCACAGGACTCGGGGGGAGTCAATAAAGAGCCAGCCCCATTGTCAGCACCCTCCTCGAGGTCTCAGCATTCACAGGCCCCTCTAGTCCCGGCCCCTGGGGAGATCTGGTGGCCAGCTGCTCTGGGGACAGAGCCAGCCAGACAGAAGAGTCCTGCAGAGAAGATCCCCCCCAGAGCTCAGCCAGGGCACAGGCTGAGCACTAAATCCAACACTTAGGATGGGCTCTGAGTTGCTTTGTAGAAGCAGGTTTGTAGAAGCACTAGCGTGGGGTGGGCATGGCTCGTGTGGGGTGATGGCGTGGGGTCGCCTGGCATTTGGACCTTCTTTCTGGAACCTTCCTTTGAAGCATGCTGCCTCTAAAAACAGCCTTGTGACTACAACCTGGCTGGTACTTATTGCTGTATATTTGGGCCTCAGCTTGTCACCTCTCCAGGTGGGGGTTATAGGTCCTGACTTTGCAAATCAGCTCAGCCCCGTGGCAGACCCAGGCTCTAGAAACACAGAGAAGGTGACTGTCACTGGGGCAGGGCTTCCTCGGGGTGCAGGAACCTTCCCACCTTTGGCGAGGTGACACACAGGTCTCTATTCTCCCTCTGGCTGGGAATCTCTCCCCGATCAACACGCCTCCCCAGGCGGCAGGGAAACACGTGGATCCTTTGGGTAGATGCCTGGTGTTGGCAGAGGCTTTCTCTGGAGGGATGTTTCAGGAAAGGTAGCCAGTATGTACAGCCTGTGTTCACAGAGCACCTTGGAGGTGCCAGGCTCTGGCTCGGGCACTGAGGGCCGAGGGAGTGTGGGCGCAGCTGGGGTCTCTCCCCGGGGCATGCTGCCAGGGGCTGAGATTATACAAGAGAAAGGCATCAGGAGTACAGCCTGGGAGGTGGTGCGGTGCTGGACTAGCAGGCGGGAGGTCCCGAGTTCAGTCCCTGCCGTCGCATGTTGCTCTGATTCTCTGCTCGTTCATCAGCGACGTCTGGGCTGACGAGATGGCTCCTGGGGCAGTGTGAGCGTCTCCACTGCACTGGAGGAAGCTCTGGTGCTGCAGTCTCTCTATCAGAAGAAGAGGGACTAGAGCAGTGAAGTCCCAATGGTGACAGAATACGTTTTTCAAAAAGGAGAGAAAGATAAAGTCTGCTTGTCAGAAACCCCGAGCAAAAAGGAAATAAGTGGAAAGGTAGGGGAGGAAGAGCGAGCCCCCTGCCCAGTATGTGCGGGTGAGTCCTGAGATGTCAGCTTGAGGAGGGATTCTGAGCGTCTGAAACGCACTGAAGGTCTGGCTTCTTGGCGTGAGAACAAGCAGCCAAGCCCGGCTCCTCCTTTGCGCCTGCCACGGACTTGCCGGCTCGGTCTTCTCCGAGGCTCTGGCCAGCAAGGCCCAGGAGCACTGGGGGAAGCAGACATGGACAGATGGCAGGCGTGTCCCCTGCAAGGCCAGAGCCACGGGAGCTTCGGCCTGTGCACTGGGTTCTGGGAAAGCCTCAGGAAGAGGCTGGGAGGCTCGTGCTGGGAGCCATGGCCTTTAGGGTCTTCCCCAAGCAGACCAGGCTGCCCAGGGTTGAAGGGTGGGTCCCGCACACTTGGATGTGGGCAGACATTCCTGTGGTTTGGGCCTCGTGGAGAGCCCCTGCCCTGTCCGGATGTCCTCATCTCTGATACTTTTCTGGCATATTATTTTATATTTTATTTTAAACAGAGCAGAGAGGGAGAAAGGAGAGGTGGATAAGGAGGGAGAGATGCCACCGCCCTGCTCCACCATCCATGGAGGCCCCTAGTGTGTCCGTGGGGCTTCCACGTGGTGCTGGGGCTTGAACCCAGGGCCCTGCAGATGGCGAGGGGCACTCAGTACTGAGTGAACCATCTCTTGGGCCTAAATGGTGGATGCTTTCTGTGCTAAATCCTCCCAGGCTGTAGGAAAGATGTCTGCTCTATCTGCTCCCTGGCATCTGCTGACTCTTATCTCTGTGTGGGTGTCACCCACCCACGTGTGAAGTGACACCCTTGGCCAGGGCCTCTTCTCGGGCCTGGGTCCGAGGGACCCCTCCCACTCACAGCTGGAGGTTCTGGGAGGAGGCCCACTCCCTGCCCAGACGCCCAGCCCTGGGCCTCTCTGTGGCGGCCACTTCCACTTCCCCATGACCAGCACGTTCCTCTTGGCTCCGCCCGTGTCTTGGATCTGCTTCCTCTGGAAGGGACGTCTGTGGCACAGCTGTGAGTGAAAAGCAAGAGGGTGGGGGACGTGGCCATGGTGCTGCAGGAGGGTGGCGCTGGGCTCTTCTCCAGAGGGTGTCAGTCTGTCTGCCGGGGTCCAAGCTGCCTTACGGCCCAGGGAGCTTCCAGGCTGGATGAGGGGAGGGGCCCCTTGGTGCTTCTCAGACAGGTGCAGGGCATCCTGGGAGGACTGGACCCACCTCTGTCTTCAAGGCTAGTGATGGGCTCCTCCTCCCTCCCTCTCCTTTCCTTCCTTCATTGTCACTGGGACTTTACTGTTCTGGGTCCTCTCCTCTCCCTCCCCTCCCCTCCCCTCCCCTCCCCTCCCCTCCCCTCCCCTTCCCTCCTCTCCTCTGCAGGGGTCTGTCTGTCTGTCTGTCTGTGCTGTAGGACTTTACTCACCCTCTGCAGGTGTCTGTCTGTCTGTCTGTGCTGTAGCAGCACATGACTCACCCTCTGCAGGCGAGCTCAGGAGCAATGTCGCAGGGCTGCAGGTGTCCCTCTGTCTCTGCCTCCTCCTTCCTCTCAATTTCTTTCTATCCAACAATAAATAAATAAAAGTATTTAAAGAAGAAGTGAAGGAGGTCGGGTGTGGTGTACTGGGTTAAGCATAAGGACCCGCGCAAGGATCCCGGTTCAAACCCCCGCTTGGGGGGAAGGACAGAGGGAGTTTTATGAGCAGTGGTTCAGGGCTGCAGGTGTCTCTCTGTCTCTCTCCCTCTCTGTCTCCCCCTCTCAATTTTTCTCTTTCCCTATACAATAATAAATAAATACAAATTAAAAAGGTAACCTAGTTGTAGAGAGAACTCTCAAAGCATTTGCATTTTTGAGCCAGGCAGCTGATAGGGATGGGTTCCATCCTCATCTCATGTCGAACCCGAATCCATCCACTCTGCGAAACACCCCACTACTTCCTGGCTTGGTCAGCCACCTCCCCAGGGCCTGTGAGAACGCAGAAGCCCCACCCCAGGCCCCTGACAGCAGAAATCATGCCCTGGCCTGGTGGTGATATTCTGGGAGCCTGCTTCTGGGTTTCTGTGCCAGGTTCACCGTATTCAGGCTCACACACACTCTCCGTCCAGCCTGTAGTTTAGTCATTTGGCAGTTTTGATTAATTCATGCCTTTTTAAATGTATTTATTTATTTATTATTGGATAGAGACAGAGACAGTTTGAAAGGGGGAGATAGAGAGAGACAGAGAGACACCTGCAGCCCAGCTTCACCATTTGTGAAGCCCCTCCCCCGTAGGTGGACCTGAACCTGGGTCCTTGCACCCCGTAATGTTAATGTGACACTGCCTGGCCTCTCTGCAGTTCGTTTAATAATACTGAGCTGGGGGAGTTGGGCGGTAGCACAGCTGGTTAAGCGCAGGTGGCGCGAAGCGCAAGGACCGGCGTCAGGATCCCGGTTTGAGCCCCCGGCTCCCCACCTGCAGGGGAGTCGCTTCACAGGCGGTGAAGCAGGTCTGCAGGTGTCTGTCTCCCCCTCTCTGTCTTCCTCTCCTCTCTCAATTTCTCTCTGTCCTATTCAACAACATCAATAATAACTACAACAATAAAACAAGGGCAACAAAAGGGAATAAATAAATTAATTAAAAAATAATACTGAGCAGGGCTGAGTGGGGGGGATGGGAGAGCATTTTACCTTGTGCAAGGATCCAGGCTCGAGCCCCCAGCCCCACACTTGGGCACTGAGCACAGGGCGAGCCCCATGGACAATGGAGTAGTGCTGTGGCGTCTCCTCTCACGGTCTCTCTTCCTGGTCTCTCAGGACACCAAGCATGTGGGGCGGTCGGTGGGTGCTGCTACCTTCCCTCCCACACGTCAATGCCATGGGCCCCCAAGCTCTCCCTGTCGGGGCCAGGACTCAGTATTTACTTGATGTCTTAGCCAATCACTGCCCAGCCTAGGGTCAGACTCAGCTGCTCAGTCACAGGCCAAGCTGTGACCCTTGTCCCAGGTGGAAGGGAGGCTGGGTGTGGAGAATGGAGGAGAATGGAGGGAATCAGCAGCTTTCACTGCTTTTCATTTTATTTTTTCAATTTTATTGTCCCCTTGGGCGGTGCCAGAGCCCCTCATGCCAGGCTTCTGTCTCCACTGCAGCCAGGCTCAGCTCCTTGAACAACTCCAGGGGGCGTCCTTCAGTGCCCTGCCTTCCCAGGTCCCTCCCTGGTGCTCAGCAGCCTGGCTGAGACCCTGTTTGTCTTGGGAACTGAGGCGTGGGCTGGGGAACAGGTCTGGGGCCATCATCTCTTTGGGGGCTGGCAGGGAAGGGACATTCACAGGATTCCTTTGCCCCAGAGGGTCTCAGACTCCAGACTGGATGTCAAGGTCTGACCTCCTGTCCCCTCCCACTGGTCGGAGCCAGGCCAGAGGGCAGATGGGGACAGCCAGAGTCCACAGCCCCCAGGGGACAGTGGGTGGCGGGGACAGGGGTGGTCTCAGGGCCGAGGAGCAGGGAGGCTGGGGCTCGTCTGACCTGCAGAACCCTGACCCGAGTTGACTTATGAGTTCTGCATATTTCACGGTCTCAGCACATCCCTCAGGACCCCGGAGGTCAGACAGGACCGTCTGCATCCGGAGTGGGAATGGGGAGAAATTGGCGTTCTCAGCACTTCCCGTGGGGTGGGGGGAGTGTGATTTGAGGGAGATAGTCTCAAATGCTTCAAAGACTTGGAAACCCCAGACTCTGCCCTGTGCTGGTGGGAGAGGCTGGGCGTCTCTTCTGCCTCTGAGCTGGGCGAAGGCTGGCTTCTCTGCTGGGAACATGGTGGCCACAGTCAGGGAGAGGGTCCCTGGGTCCTATCTGTCTGTCTGTCTATCTATCTATCTTTTTTCTCTTTCTTCCGATAGGGGGTGAGACACAGAGACAGAAATAGGAGAGAGAGCACTGCTTCACTGCTCACAAGTCTTCCCCCACCAGGCTTGGACTGGTGCCCTCCAGATGGTAACGTGTGCACTCCACCTGCAGCGCTACCTCCCAGCGTCCCCCACCATCACTCTAAACACAGCTGAAAACATGCCCTGCTCCCTTCCCACCATAAACACTTGTCCTCATTTACTTTGTAGTGGTGCCGGGGATCCAGCATCTGCACAGCACTGAGCAGCCTCCCCAGCCCCGTCCTTCATTCCTTGCTTTTTCTGAGAGAGGCAGGAAGGTCTCCCAACCTGGAGCTCTCCACACAGGACTGGGGATGGGAGCCAGGTCCTCACTCTCATAAGGTGCCTGGTGAGCTGTCTTCCGGCCTCGAGTTACTCTGCCTCCCATTCCCTGACCTCCCATGCAGCTGGGAGCCGGCTCAGCCTTGTTGCTAGCTTGCCAGCTGCTCCGCTGACCAGGAGAGTTGGGCAATCATCGCGATAAACAGGAAGATGCAGTCCTTAGAGCAGCCAGGCCCCTGGGTTTGCAGGGAAGCAGCCTCGGTCTCTGTGCAGAGCCCCTGGGCCTGCACGGAAGCAGCCTTGGCCTCTGTGCAGAGCCCTAGGCTCCTGGGCCTGCAGGAAAGCAGCTTCAATCTCTGTGCAGAGCCCCAGGTCCCTGGGCCTGCAGGGAAGCGGCCTCAGTCTCTGTGCAGAGCCCCAGGCCCCTGGGCCTGCAGGGAAGCGGCCTCAGTCTCTGTGCAGAGCCCCAGGCCCCTGAGTCTGCAGGGAAGCGGCCTCAGTCTCTGTGCAGAACCCCAGGCCCCTGAGTCTTCAGGGAAGCGGCCTCAGTCTCTGTGCTGAGCCCCAGGCCCCTGAGTCTGCAGGGAAGCGGCCTCAGTCTCTGTGCAGAACCCCAGGCCCCTGAGTCTGCAGGGAAGCGGCCTCAGTCTCTGTGCAGAGCCCCAGGCCCCTGGGCCTGCAGGGAAGCAGCCTCAGTCTCTGTGCAGAGCCCCAGTCCCCTGGGTCTGCAGGGAAGCAGCCTCAGTCTCTGTGCAGAGCCCCAGGCCCCTGGGCCTGCAGGGAAGCGGCCTCAGTCTCTGTGCAGAGCCTCAGGTCCCTGGGCCTGCAGGGAAGCAGCCTCAGTCTCTGTGCAGAGCCCCAGTCCCCTGGGTCTGCAGGGAAGCAGCCTCAGTCTCTGTGCAGAGCCCCAGGCCCCTGGGCCTGCAGGGAAGCGGCCTCAGTCTCTGTGCAGAGCCCCAGGCCCCTGAGTCTTCAGGGAAGCGGCCTCAGTCTCTGTGCTGAGCCCCAGGCCCCTGGGCCTGCAGGGAAGCGGCCTCAGTCTCTGTGCTGAGCCCCAGGCCCCTGGGCCTGCAGGGAAGCGGCCTCAGTCTCTGTGCAGAGCCCCAGGCCCCTGAGTCTGCAGGGAAGCAGCCTCAGTCTCTGTGCAGAGCCCCAGGCCCCTGAGTCTGCAGGGAAGCGGCCTCAGTCTCTGTGCAGAACCCCAGGCCCCTGAGTCTGCAGGGAAGCGGCCTCAGTCTCTGTGCTGAGCCCCAGGCCCCTGGGCCTGCAGGGAAGCAGCCTCAGTCTCTGTGCAGAGCCCCAGGCCCCTGGGCCTGCAGGGAAGCAGCCTCAGTCTCTGTGCAGAGCCCCAGTCCCCTGGGTCTGCAGGGAAGCAGCCTCAGTCTCTGTGCAGAGCCCCAGGCCCCTGGGCCTGCAGGGAAGCAGCCTCAGTCTCTGTGCAGAGCCCCAGGCCCCTGAGTCTTCAGGGAAGCGGCCTCAGTCTCTGTGCTGAGCCCCAGGCCCCTGGGCCTGCAGGGAAGCGGCCTCAGTCTCTGTGCTGAGCCCCAGGCCCCTGGGCCTGCAGGGAAGCGGCCTCAGTCTCTGTGCAGAGCCCCAGGCCCCTGAGTCTGCAGGGAAGCAGCCTCAGTCTCTGTGCAGAGCCCCAGGCCCCTGAGTCTGCAGGGAAGCGGCCTCAGTCTCTGTGCAGAACCCCAGGCCCCTGAGTCTGCAGGGAAGCGGCCTCAGTCTCTGTGCTGAGCCCCAGGCCCCTGGGCCTGCAGGGAAGCAGCCTCAGTCTCTGTGCAGAGCCCCAGGCCCCTGGGCCTGCAGGGAAGCAGCCTCAGTCTCTGTGCAGAGCCCCAGTCCCCTGGGTCTGCAGGGAAGCAGCCTCAGTCTCTGTGCAGAGCCCCAGGCCCCTGGGCCTGCAGGGAAGCGGCCTCAGTCTCTGTGCAGAGCCCCAGTCCCCTGGGTCTGCAGGGAAGCAGCCTCAGTCTCTGTGCAGAGCCCCAGTCCCCTGGGTCTGCAGGGAAGCAGCCTCAGTCTCTGTGCAGAGCCCCAGGCCCCTGGGCCTGCAGGGAAGCAGCCTCAGTCTCTGTGCAGAGCCCCAGTCCCCTGGGTCTGCAGGGAAGCAGCCTCAGTCTCTGTGCAGAGCCCCAGGCCCCTGGGTCTGCAGGGAAGCAGCCTCAGTCTCTGTGCAGAGCCCCAGTCCCCTGGGTCTGCAGGGAAGCAGCCTCAGTCTCTGTGCAGAGCCCCAGGCCCCTGGGCCTGCAGGGAAGCGGCCTCAGTCTCTGTGCTGAGCCCCAGGCCCCTGGGCCTGCAGGGAAGCAGCCTCAGTCTCTGTGCTGAGCCCCAGGCCCCTGGGCCTGCAGGGAAGCGGCCTCAGTCTCTGTGCTGAGCCCCAGTCCCCTGGGCCTGCAGGGAAGCGGCCTCAGTCTCTGTGCAGAGCCCCAGTCCCCTGGGTCTGCAGGGAAGCGGCCTCAGTCTCTGTGCAGAGCCTCAGGTACCTGGGCCTGCAGGGAAGCGGCCTCAGTCTCTGTGCTGAGCCCCAGGCCCCTGAGTCTGCAGGGAAGCGGCCTCAGTCTCTGTGCTGAGCCCCAGGCCCTTGAGTCTGCAGGGAAGCGGCCTCAGTCTCTGTGCTGAGCCCCAGGCCCTTGAGTCTGCAGGGAAGCGGCCTCAGTCTCTGTGCTGAGCCCCAGGCCCTTGAGTCTGCAGGGAAGTGGCCTCAGTCTCTGTGTAGAGCCCCAGGCCCCTGGGCCTGCAGGGAAGTGGCTCTCTCCAGCCTCCTGTCTCAGTGTGACCACCACAGAAAAGTCTGTACGCAGGGGCTCAGCATTCCAGAGGGAGTCCCTTGGCTCTTCCCTCATCTCCTGAATCTGGCTTTCTTCTGGCCCAAGCCTGCCTCTCCTCCTCCCCCCACCCTGTGACCTTCTGTCGTCTCACTTCTTGGCTGACAGTCTGGGCAGAATGGAGAGCAAAGGCGGGTACAGAGAGGGAGGTCCTTCCCACAGACTGAGGTGCATGCCTGGGGAGCCCAGCCCCGCATACATCCTGGTCCTCGTGCTGGTGCTGGTCCTGGTGCTGGTGCTAGTGCTGGTGCTGGTCCTGGTGCTGGTGCTGGTGCTGGTCCTGGTGCTGGTGCTGGTGCTGGTCCTGGTGCTGGTCCTGGTCCTGGTGCTGGTGCTGGTCCTGGTGCTGGTGCTGGTCCTGGTGCTGGTGCTGGTGCTGGTGCTGGTCCTGGTCCTGGTGCTGGTCCTGGTCCTGGTGCTGGTCCTGGTCCTGGTGCTGGTGCTGGTCCTGGTCCTGGTCCTGGTGCTGGTGCTGGTCCTGGTGCTGGTCCTGGTCCTGGTGCTGGTGCTGGTCCTGGTGCTGGTGCTGGTCCTGGTCCTGGTGCTGGTGCTGGTGCTGGTCCTGGTCCTGGTGCTGGTCCTGGTGCTGGTGCTGGTCCTGGTCCTGGTCCTGGTCCTGGTGCTGGTGCTGGTGCTGGTGCTGGTCCTGGTGCTGGTGCTGGTACTGGTCCTGGTGCTGGTCCTGGTCCTGGTGCTGGTCCTGGTGCTGGTCCTGGTGCTGGTCCTGGTCCTGGTCCTGGTCCTAGTGCTGGTGCTGGTCCTGGTGCTGGTGCTGGTGCTGGTCCTGGTGCTGGTCCTGGTGCTGGTCCTGGTGCTGGTGCTGGTCCTGGTGCTGGTCCTGGTCCTGGTGCTGGTCCTGGTGCTGGTGCTGGTGCTGGTCCTGGTGCTGGTCCTGGTGCTGGTCCTGGTGCTGGTGCTGGTCCTGGTCCTGGTGCTGGTCCTGGTGCTGGTGCTGGTCATGGTGCTGGTGCTGGTCCTGGTACTGGTTCTGGTGCTGTTCCTTGTCCGGGTGCTGGTCCTGGTCCTGGTGCTGGTCCTGGTCCTGGTGCTGGTGCTGGTCCTGGTGCTGGTCCTGGTCCTAGTGTTGGTCCTGGTGCTGGTCCTGGTCCTGGTGCTGGTGCTGGTGCTGGTCCTGGTCCTGGTGCTGGTGCTGGTACTGGTCCTGGTGCTGGTCCTGGTCCTGGTGCTGGTGCTGGTCCTGGTGCTGGTCCTGGTGCTGGTCCTGGTCCTGGTCCTGGTCCTAGTGCTGGTGCTGGTCCTGGTGCTGGTGCTGGTGCTGGTCCTGGTGCTGGTCCTGGTGCTGGTGCTGGTGCTGGTCCTGGTCCTGGTGCTGGTGCTGGTGCTGGTCCTGGCAGGCTGGCTTGGAGAGAGCAACGCCAGCAGTCACAGGCTCTGTGCTCTTGGTTGGCAGACTGTAGGGTCACACGGACGCCTGGTGACCTAGGAGTGGTTGTGCTGGGTAGAGCACTGTTCCTGGATGTAGGAGGCCCCGAGGTTGACTCCTGGCATCACGTGTCAGAGGGCTGCTCTGGTTCTTTCTCTCAAAAATAAGTAAGTAGCCTTAAGGCCTGGGTGGTGTCACACCTGGTTGAGTGAATGTTACCATGCACCAGGACCCAGGTTCTAGCTCCTGGTCTCCACCTGCAGAGGGAAACCTTCACAAGTGGTGAAGCAAGGTCTCTCTCTCTCTCACTTTCTTCCTCTCTCCCTCCCTCCATATTGATTTCTCTGTCTCTATCCAATAGACAGAGAGGAAAGACAAGCTAAGAAAATTAATAAGTAGCCTTAAGAGAGACAATACACATGTTGAGGCTTTTCTCTGGGCTTTATTCCCCACACCTCCCACCCTTTCCTCCAATAAACCTCTTTTTAAAATGTTTTCCCTTTTATTTGACAGAACAGAGAGAAACCGAGAGAGGAATGGGAGAGAGACAGACACCTGCAGCCCTGCTTCAGCACCCATGAAGCTTCCCCCTGCAGGTGGGGAGCGGGGGCTTGAACCCGGGTCCTTGTGCGCTGCGATGTGTGCGCCACCACCCAGGTCCTTTGGCTTATCTTTCTAAGAGTTCCACATAGGTGATTCTATGTGATTATAGTTTTTTTTTTCCTTAGCATTCACTCATGTTATGATTTATTGATTCACTGTTTCTGAAAATACTTTAGGGATTGTTTTTATTTTTATTTGCCATTACTAAGAAGAGGCTGTGAATGTTCTTCTGGCCAGCACACAGCTGTGCTCTGGGGGATGGAAATTTCCACTTAAAAGAACGCTTAATAGTCACACCAGTTTGCACATCAGCCAACAGTGACTAAGAGTTTCTCTTGAGAGACCTGGGAGAAAGGGTTGAACTCTCCAGCGTGAGGTCCCAAGTTTGATCCCTGACACTATGTGTACCAGAGTGGTTCTGTCTCTTAAAATCAGTTTTAAAAAGAATTTCTGTTGAAATACACTCTCACCAATACATAATATTGACAGATTTAATTTCTGCCAGTCTGGTAGTCTTTATTCTGTTTTTTTTTTCTTTTAGATTTATTTACTTATTTATTTACTTATTTTGAGAGGAAGAGACTGGTAAAGGGAGAGAGAAACCACTGTACCACACAGCCCTGGCAGGTAACTGGGGACTGAATCCAGGGCTGCTGCATGCCACCTCGCTGTGTTTTCCTGTGTGCAAATCACACGCCCAGGTGATTGATGCAGTTGGTCTGCCACTTAGTGCCTTCCTTGCTACTTGCCTTCAGTCTTTGGTGAGATTGATCATTTATTTCCCCCAGTGTTCCTTTCCTCTCCTTTCCTTTCCTTTCCTTTCCTTTCCTTTCCTTTCCTTTCCTTTCCTTTCCTTTCCTTTCCTTTCCTTCCCTTCCCTTCCCTTCCCTTCCCTTCCCTTCCCTTCCCTTCCCTTCCCTTCCCTTCCCTTCCCTTCCCTTTCCTTTCCTTTCCTTTCCCTTCCTTTCCCTTCCTTTCCCTTCCTTTCCCTTCCTTTCCCTTCCTTTCCCTTCCTTTCCCTCCCTTTCCCTCCCTTTCCCTCCCTTTCCCTCCCCTTCCCTCCCCTTCCCTCCCCTTCCCTTCCCTTCCCTTCCCTTCCCTTCCCTTCCCTTCCCTTCCCTTCCCTTCCCTTCCCTTCCCTTCCCCTCCCCTCCCCTCCCCTCCCCTCCCCTCCCCTCCCCTCCCCTCCCCTCCCCTCCCCTCCCCTCCCCTCCCCTCCCCTCCCCTCCCCTCCCCTTCTCTCTCTCCCTCTCCCTCTCCCTCCCTCCCTTTCTTTTTACCAGAGCACTGCTCTGTTGGCATTTCTTTCTTTGGTGTGTGTGTGCTTGTGGTGGGTGTGAATTATTTACAGATCTGAATACAAACCCCTTTTCAGTCGTGTGAGCTGCAGACGCCTTCTCCAAGTTGGTGACTTATCTCTTCAGTATGTCTCCTGGGACTTGATCGACTTTAGTGTGGCTGAGTATATCAGTACTCGGCGGGTCAAGATATAGAATCATTTGTTCAAACTATACTGATGGATTTGTTTGGCTGATATTTTGTTTAGGATTTTTCTGCAGTGTCTGTACAGTATGACTATAGGCCTGCCATATTTCTTTTTTTAAATGACTTGCTGGTTTTGGTGTCAACACACTAGTTTACAAGAGTGAGATTCTTCCTCTTCTCTCTGGGAGGCAAGGACCATCCATCCAGGGAAAATTGTTGGAATTTGTCTATAAAATAAGGGAGATATGAGAGTTTTCTAGGCTGTAATTTAAATTTTCATTGAATTCAGACTTTAAGTATCTATCTATCTAACAGTGATGGAGCTATTGGAACTATTCAGATGTTCTCAAGTCAGTCTGATAAGCTGTTTTCCTGAAGCTTCCAGATTTACTTGCACGGCATCTTTACAGCATTCTTGGTGTTCCTGTAAGCCTCCCGTTGCCCTGCTGTCTCGTTCCTAGTGCCGCAGTAGTGGCATGTCCATCTGGCCAGCCCTCCAAGGAAGCGATATCTGGCTTTGGTTTTGCTCTCTTTCTTGCATTTCTTCATTTTATTTAATGAATTCCTGTTCTTTATTATTTTCTTCTTATGCCGTTGTGGATATTTTTCTCCTTTATCAGTTTCTGAAACTGGATGTCGCACTCTCTAATTTTAAGCATTTCCCATTTCCAAATACTAGCCTGTGAGATCACAGCATGTTTCTTTCTGTGCCACACCAGTCTGGGTCTGCGTTGATCTTATTACCATGAAGTCATATTAATCTTCTGAGTCACTGGAATCATTCTGGCTAGTGAGGCCTTTTCACTCTAACTGGGTGAGATGCTTAAAAAAATTGATCTCTAACTTCATTACTTTGTCATCAGGGAATAGGATATGCATGATAAAGATCCTGTGAAATTGGTGTGAAATGTGGGGAGACAGCACAATGGTTCAGCAAAGAAACTCATGCCTGAGGCTGCAAAGTGATCTGAACCTCGATTTATTCTCTTTGGTGTTGTCAGGGCTTTGCATATTGCCAAGAACCTAGGGTCTGTTTGGTAGATGCTTGCCTGTGTAATGAAGGACAGATGAGTGAGTGGCTGGTGCCAGCCGTTGGAGGAACTATCTCTGCTTCCTGCCAAGTCGCCCAGTCTTGCCAGTCCAAAATAGCTTTGCAAACGAGCTCCAGAAACACACTGGCCTTCCTTCCAAAATGGCCTTCTGTCTCTCTTCCCCCTCACCCCTTCATCCTGGGAAGGAGTCACCGAGTGGGCAGGTGAGAGGCTGCTTGCACACCCGGTGGTGTAGAGCCTGGGAGACAGCTCAGCCTGCTAGAGCTCCAGAGTGTATGTGGGAGGCCCCTGAGGCTACGGGTTCAAGTCCGCATAATACGTTCTGTTGGAGCTAAGCAGAGCTCTGGCCCTTTCTCTCTGTCTCATAAAAAAAAAAAAAAAAAAAAAAAACCCAGCCAACCAAGAAAGCTTTTTAAAAAAATTATTTATTTATTTATTTATTTATTTCCTTTTGTTGCCCTTGTTTTATTGTTGTAGTTATTATTGTTGTTGTCATTGTTGGATAGGACAGAGAGAAATGGAGAGAGGGAGGGGAAGACAGAGAGGAGGAGAGAAAGACAGACACCTGCAGACCTGCTTCACCGCCTGTGAAGCGACTCCCCTGCAGGTGGGGAGCCGGGGTTCGAACCGGGATCCTTACGCCGGTCCTTGTGCCAAGAAAGCTTTTAAAAAGCTGGTAGTATAAAACCATTTGATCCAGTTGTGTGTGGAACACATCTAGGCAATTGCCCTCGCACCTGCTTCTGCTACTGAGGGAATGTATTTCTCCTGAAAGAGTATTCTTCTCTAGAAACACGACCGCAGCACTTCCTCCAAGGGGTCTTGGAGAGCCTGGTGTACACGCAGGCTCTGTCCATCGCGTGCCTATTTCTTTCATGAACAGCAGGGTGCTGAAGCACAAATATAGATGAAAATATCTGACTGAACTCAACTCGGAAAGGACAGTTGAAGACAGACTGGGAGAAGGACAGATTTCCCCCGCACTTATCCATCTCAAAGAGAACAGAAAAGCAGTGAGTTCATGCATGCTGTCCCAGACTCCAGCGTCACAAGGGAAATAAAAAGACCCAAGCAGTCTCTACCAAGCTGGAGTCTCATCTGACTGCATGCCCTCTGACTCACCGCACACGGGACTTTGACGAGTGTGACTGGCTCAGGGAACTGCAGCTGCGGTCTTGCATTAGAAACCTCAAGGTGGCAGCTTGAAGACAGTGAGCCTTCCAAGCCTGGGCCTCAGACCTTCCGTGACAGCCCTCAGGCCAGCACCTGGTGGAGCTGTGAGACCCTCTGGGGGAGGGGGCTTGGGAACGGCTGGCTGCTCTGGCTTCCGGCTTTTCCCTCCGCTGATGGACAGGTGGCGGCAGGCAGATTCACGGAGATCTAGTCTGAACTCCGTGTCTTTTTGCTTTACGGTCAGCATAACCACCTTAGAGTAGTCACATCTAGATGGACTTGCCCCTTGATCTCGGGACACGTTGTGTGAGGTTCAGGAAGGGGTATGCGTGTCCCACTCACACGACTGGCACAAGCTGGGTGGACTTGGCCAGCCCACTGCACGAGGGAACCCTTTCAAAGCAGCTGCTGCCGCCCAGCCCTCTGGGTGGGGGATGTCCACGGCCAAACGGCACGCTCTCCATCTGACGCACAGTTCTTTTCACTGTCCAAGGTCCTAGCAGCTAGGGATTCCTCAGACCCCCTCTGGACTCTTGCTTTTCTGAATTGTGAAGAGAAGAAAATCCAGGGAGAGGCTGGACCCCAAGCCATGGCAGGTTTCCTCCAAGAGAGAGGAAATTTTGTTGTTTGGACAGTGGACTGAATATTCAGGGCTTTAGTCATGGTGTGGAAAGAGTGGGCTCTGGCCTCTGGGCTGGGGTCTCTGGGCCCTGGGCTGGGGGCTCTGGGCTGAGGTCTCTGGGCCCTGGGCTCTGGGCTGGGGTCTCTGGGCCCTGGGCTGGGGGCTCTGGGCTGGGGTCTCTGGGCCCTGGGCTCTGGGCTGGGGGCTCTGGGCTCTGGGCCCTGGGCTCTGGGCTGGGGTCTCTGGGCTCTGGCCTGGGGGCTCTGGGCCCTGGGCCCTGGGCTGGGGTCTCTGGGCCCTGGGCTGGGGGCTCTGGGCTGGGGTCTGGGCTGGGGTCTCTGGGCTCTGGGCCCTGGGCTCTGGGCTGGGGTCTCTGGGCCCTGGGCTGGGGGCTCTGGGCCCTGGGGTCTGGGCTGGGGGCTCTGGGCTGAGGTCTCTGGTCCCTGGGCTGGGGTCTCTGAGCCCTGGGCCCTGGGCTGGGGGCTATGGGGGCTCTGGGCTGGGGGCTCTGGGCTCTGGGCCCTGGGTTCTGGGCTGGGGTCTCTGGGCCCTGGGCTGGGGCATCTGGGTTCTGGGCTGGGGGCTCTGGGCTGAGGTCTCTGGTCCCTGGGCTGGGGTCTCTGAGCCCTGGGCCATGGGCTGGGGGCTCTGGGGCTCTGGGATCTTGGGCCCTGGACTCTGGGCTGGGGGCTCTGGGCTCTGGGCTCTGGGCTCTGGGGCTCTGGGCTCTGGAGCTCTGGGCTGGAGGCTCTGGGTTCTGGGGCTCTGGGGCTCTGGGGCTCTGGGGCTCTGGGCTCTGGTCTGGGGGCTCTGGGCTCCCAGCAAGCCCTGGGGAGAGGGCGGCAGGCACATAGACAGCTGCTTCCAGATCACTCCTTGGGTACCCATGGTGCCCGGGCACTTGCAGCTAGGCCTTTGAATAGAAAAAACAGAATTGGAGCACTTGCAGCTGTCTGACTGTGGACAGTTCTGTGCAGCACAGCCGCCAGGGCAGGAACTGGCGAGTTCTCAGTTGAAGAGGCCTTGATCCTGCGGCAGCCTAGGCAGTGGGTCCTGTGGGGCACCCGGCCTGGGCAGGGCTTGCTGAGAGCCAGCCCTAGTCCGGCCAGCAGAGGACTGAAACTGGCTTCCGCCGTTGCTCTTCCCTCCTTTTTCACCCAGCCCCACTAAGAGTTTGGTGAGAGAGGGATGCAGAGCCAGACTGAGAAGACGTGAGCTCCGGGGTGAACGTTTCCTACCCAGGAGATGAGCTTACGGTGTCCAGAATGGACTTGTGGGGTTTGGGGGGAAGGTGTGGTCCTCACATGCTGTGGACAGTTCCTTCCAGTGTCGTCTAGTGAGAATGTCTGTCCTTGGTGGTGGCCACTCTCACAGGGAATAGGGATGCTCAGCAGAGGGCATGCAGGTCCTGCTTGTTCTTGATGGCGGAGAAGAGGGAGTGATTGTGGGATGAGTCAAGCTTGAGCAGAGCTGGCCGTTGGACTCCGTTAGACAAACAGGCCTCCAGGCTGCGGGTGTCAATACCCATGGGTGCCCGCGTGCAGAGCGGGGAAACGAGGTCCTGTGATGAGTGTGTTTGGTCTTGGCCACCAAGTGGCACTTTTATTGTATTTAATTTGAAAAAGAAAATAAATGAATTACAATACGATTGAGACAGAGAGACAGAGACCAAGTGAGAGAGGGATAGACACACCGTAGCACCAGGCCTCTCCACAGTGGGCTGGGGTCCAGGCTATAGCCTGCTTGCACACGACAAGGGAAGTGCGTCTCCAGGTGAGCTGACAGCACCGCTTATCAATGTCACTACACTTAGCAGTGGCTTAGGGAAGCGGCTTATCAATGTCACTACACTTAGCAGTGGCTTAGGGAAGCGGCTTATTAATGCAGACACTACACTTAGCAGTGACTTAGGGAAGCGGCTTATCAATGTCACTACACTTAGCAGTGGCTTAGGGAAGTGGCTTATCAATGTCACTAGACTTAGCAGTGGCTTAGGGAAGCGGCTTATTAATGCAGTCACTACACTTAGCAGTGACTTAGGGAAGTGGCTTATTAATGTCACTACACTTAGCAGTGACTTAGGTAAGTGGCTTATTAATGTCACTACACTTAGCAGTGGCTTAGGGAAGCGGCTTATCAATGTCACTACACTTAGCAGTGACTTAGGGAAGCGGCTTATTAATGCAGTCACTACACTTAGCAGTGACTTAGGGAAGCGGCTTATTAATGTCACTACACTTAGCAGTGGCTTAGGGAAGCGGCTTATTAATGCAGTCACTACACTTAGCAGTGGCTTAGGGAAGAGGCTTATCAATGTCACTACACTTAGCAGTGGCTTAGGGAAGTGGCTTATTAATGCAGTCACTACACTTAGCAGTGGCTTAGGGAAGCGGCTTATTAATGTCACTACACTTAGCAGTGACTTAGGGAAGAGGCTTATCAATGTCACTACACTTAGCAGTGACTTAGGGAAGAGGCTTATCAATGTCACTACACTTAGCAGTGACTTAGGGAAGTGGCTTATTAATGTCACTACACTTAGCAGTGACTTAGAGAAGTGGCTTATTAATGTCACTACACTTAGCAGTGGCTTAGGGAAGCGGCTTATTAATGCAGTCACTACACTTAGCAGTGACTTAGGGAAGCGGCTTATCAATGTCACTACACTTAGCAGTGACTTAGGGAAGCTGCACAGGACACAGATCACAGGGGTAAGTTCCACGCCACACCTAAGTTCCATGCCACATGCAGCAGTGACCAGCGGGTCCTAGAGAATTCTGGAACTTCATTGATTTTGATGAGAGTGTGTGTCATGACAGCAGAACATCATCTTCCCTAACGCACAGAAGCAAGTGTGCATGGGGCATGTGTGCTTACTCAGCACGGACTCTGTGTGTGTGTGTGTGTGTGTGTGTGTGTGTGTGTGTGAGACATGTGTGCTTACTCAGCATGGACTGTGTGTGTGTGACATGTGTGCTTACTCAGCACGGACTGCATGTGTGTGGCGTCTGTGTGCAGGCTTACTCAGCACGGACTGCGTGTGTGTGGCATCTGTGTGCAGGTTACTCAGCACGGACTGCGTGTGTGTGGCGTCTGTGTGCAGGTTACTCAGCATGGACTGCGTTTGTGTGGCGTCTGTGTGCAGGTTACTCAGCACAGACTGCATATGTGTGGCGTCTGTGTCCAGAATTACTCGTCTGTGTCCAGGTTACTCAGCACGGACTGCGTGTGTGTGAT
Organism: Erinaceus europaeus; assembly: GCF_950295315.1. NCBI lineage: Eukaryota > Metazoa > Chordata > Mammalia > Eulipotyphla > Erinaceidae > Erinaceus > Erinaceus europaeus. Next base: position 27,852 of record NC_080183.1, read on the forward strand.
GTCTGTGTCTAGGTTATTCAGCATGGACTGCATGTGTGTGGCGTCTGTGTGCAGGTTACTCAGCACGGACTGCATGTGTGTGGCATGTGTCCAGGCTTACTCAGCACGGACTGCATGTGTGTGATGTCTGTATCTAGGTTACTCAGCATGGACTGCATGTGTGTGGCATGTGTACAGGCTTACTCAGCACGGACTGCGTGTGTGTGATGTCTGTATCTAGGTTACTCAGCACGGACTGCATGTGTGTGGCATCTCTGTGCAGGTTACACAGTATGGACTGCATGTGTGTGGCGTCTGTGTCCAGGTTACTCAGCACGGACCGCATGTGTGTGGCGTCTGTGTGTACGTTACTCAGCAAGACTGCATGACTGAGCGGGTGGATGTAAGGCTGAATGTCCAACTGCCAAACCACAGCAGAGAGGCAGGGAGTTGACAGTGGGAGCATGGTGACCTCCCTCCCCTTGGCTGCCCTGACGCATTCTTTCCACGAGGCGGAGGCTTTGCCAGCAAGTGTCCTGAGTGCTGCCTTCAGTGCAGGCGGCTTGCTGGGGGCTGGGCGTGTGAGGGGGCTGCAGCACGCCAAGTGTTGGTAGGGGGTTTGTTTGAATGATCTCAGACTGAGTGGTCTTAACAGCAGGTTGGATGGAGAGCCGTCTGGGGCCTGAAGGGCATGAAAGCATATGGTTGGGGTTAGAGTCAGGGTAAGGGCATTCATTCATCATGCACACTGCATTCATTCATCATGTATACTATATTCATTCATCATGTACAGTAATTCATTCATCATGCACACTGCATTCATTCATCATGCACACTGCATTCATTCACCATGTACAGTAATTTATTCATCATGCACAGTGCACTCATTCATGATGCACAGTGTATTCATTCATCACGCACAGTGCATTCATTCATTCATCATGCACAGTGCATTCACTCATCACGCACACTGCATTCATTCATCATGCACGGTGCATTCAGTCATCACTCACAGTGCTTTCATTCATCACATACAGTAATTCATTCATCACGCACAGTGCACTCATTCATCATACACAGTGCATTCATTCATCACGCACACTGCATTCATTCATCACACACTGCATTCATTCATCACACACTGCATTCATTCATCACACACACTGCATTCATTCATCACTCACAGTGCACTCATTCATCACGCACAGTGCATTCATTCATTACACACAATGCACTCATTCATCACGCACAGTGCATTCATTCATTATGCACAGTGCATTCATTCATCACGCACAGTGCATTCATTCATTACACACAATGCACTCATTCATCACGCACAGTGCATTCATTCATTATGCACAGTGCACTCATTCATCACACACAGTGCACTCACTCATCACGCACACTGCATTCATTCATCATGCACACTGCACTCATTCATCACACACAGTGCATTCATTCATCACACACAGTGCATTCATTCATCACGCACAGTGCATTCATTCATCACACACACTGCATTCATTCATCACTTACAGTGCATTCATTCATCACACACAGTGCATTCATTCATCAGTTACAGTACATTCATTCATCATGCACACTGCATTCATTCATCACACAGTGCATTCATTCATCACTCACAGTGCATTCATTCATCACACAGTGCATTCATTCATCATGCACACTGCATTCATTCATCACTCACAGTGCATTCATTCATCACACACACTGCATTCATTCATCACTTACAGTGCATTCATTCATCACACACAGTGCATTCATTCATCACACACACTGCATTCATTCATCACTTACAGTGCATTCATTCATCACACACAGTGCATTCATTCATCACACAGTGCATTCATTCATCACGCACACTGCATTCATTCATCACACACAGTGCATTCATTCATCACGCACAGTGCATTCATTCATCACACACAGTGCATTCATTCATTCATCACGCACAGTGCATTCATTCATCACACACACTGCATTCATTCATCACTCACAGTGCATTCATTCATCATGCACACTGCATTCATTCATCACACACACTGCATTCATTCATCACACACAGTGCATTAATTCATCACACACTGCATTCATTCATCACACACTGCATTCATTCATCACTTACAGTGCATTCATTCATCATACACAGTGCATTCATCATGCACACTGCATTCATTCATCATGCACAGTGCATTCATTCATCACTCACAGTGCATTCATTCATCACACACAGTGCATTCATTCATCACACACAGTGCATTCATTCATCACGCACACTGCATTCATTCATCACACACTGCATTCATTCATCACTTACAGTGCATTCATTCATCACTCACAGTGCGTTCATTCATCATGCACAGTGCACTCATTCATCATACACAGTGCATTCATTCATCACGCACACTGCATTCATCACACAGTGCATTCATTCATCATGCATAGTGCACTCATTCATCACGCACACTGCATTCATTCATCACGCACAGTGCATTCATTCATCACGCATAGTGCACTCATTCATCACGCACACTGCATTCATTCATCACGCACAGAGTATTCATTCATCACACACACACTGTATTCATTCATCACTTACAGTGCATTCATTCATCACGCAGTGCATTCATTCATCACACACTGCATTCATTCATCACGCACACTGCATTCATTCATCACACAGTGCATTCATTCATCATGCACAGTGCATTCATTCATCACGCACAGTGCATTCATTCATCATCCACACTGCATTCAGTCATCATGCACACTGCATTCCTTCATCACGCACAGTACAGTCATTCATCACGCACAGTGCATTCACTCATCACAGTGCATTCATTCATCACGCACAGTGCATTCACTCATCACACAGTGCATTCATTCATCATCACAGTGCATTCATTCATCATGCATAGTGCATTCATCCATCATGCATAGTGGACTCATTCATCACTCACAGTGCATTCATCATGCACACTGCATTCATCCATCACGCACAGTGGACTCATTCATCACTCACAGTGCATTCATTCATCACGCACAGTGCATTCATTCATCAAACATAGTGTAACCATGCATAGTGCATTTGTTCATTCATGCATTCACTGGATCATCACTAAACATTTACAGTAGACACAGAATTTTCTGGTGTGTTTTGAGGACATAAAAATGCCCCCCAGGCACTTACTGAGCTGCCAGGTCTATATATATGTCGACAGCTCAGTGAGTTGAGGACAGTCAAAGGCGTGTGTGTGTGTGTGTGTGTGTGTGTATACGCGCGCGTGTTTATGGGGATTGGTCGCATTCAGGAGACATGCATTCTTCTGGGACACCCCCCCACTCTTTATTTATTTACAGGACAGAGACAGAAATTGAGAGGGGTAAGGGGAGATAGAGAAGTGAGGTACCTGAATCCCTGCTCCACTGCTCTTGGAGCTTCCCCCTAGCAATGGGGACCCAGAGCTTGAACCCAGGTCCTTAAGCATGTAATATGTATGCTCTACTGGGAGAGAGGGAAAGAAGTAGAGAAGGAGAGAGAGAGAGAGAGAGAACACAAAGCACTGCTCCACCACCCAGGGAATTCTTCTCATTTTGCCTTGGTCGCTTCACATGGTGCCAGGGATTGAGCCCAGGGTCTCTGAGTTTAAGTCATCTCCTGAGCCAGACTTTATTGTTTTGAGAGTAAACAGTGACCTGGTGGGCAGTGCAGTGGTGCTGAGTTTGATCCCTGGCCTCACGAGTGCCAGAGTGATGCTCTTTCCCTCTCACCTATGAATAAATCAATATTTTAAGTACATCAGTTGAAACACAGTACAGCTGACTGAATCTTTTCATTATAGTGTTTTATGACTAGTGACAGTGTTGTTTCCAGAGCCACAAGGTTTCAGGGCAGGCTTTGCACACCCACTGCTCCTCCCTCCACCAGCTCTGGAAGGCACCACTGTTCTCACGATGACTTCACTCTTGAATCCCACAGAAATGTTGGAGTTGTCGTCGTTGTTGTTATTGAAATAAACCGAAGGTTCTGTTTCAGGCTGTGGAAGTAGCTCAGTAATAGTGCAGAGGGCTTGCACGTATGAGGCCCCAAGTTCAGTTCCCAGTACCGAATGTGCTGGAGCAGTGCTCTGGGCTCTCATAAACATCGATATTTTTCAGGGCTTGGCAATAGTGCATCCAGTTGAGTGCACATGTCGCCATGTGCTAGGACCCAGGTTCAAGCCCCTGGTCCCCACCTGCAGGGGGGAAAGCTTCATATGTAGTGAAGCAGGGCTGCAGGGCTCTCTCTCCCTCTCTCTCTCAATTTCTCTCTGTCCTAGCTAATATAAAATAAAGAAAAATGGTCTCTGGGAGTGGAAAATTTGTCATGCAGGCACCAAGCCCCAGTGATAACACTGGTGGAAAAACAAGAAAAAGAAAAGAAAAGAGCATGTCAGACATAATAAATGCTCACAAAAAATTTTCAAAAAGTAAAGAAGTTAATATTTTTTAAAGAAAAAAATTATTTTTTTTCAGTTCTGAGCCTATTCTGTATGTGTCCAGGTGTGTTATTTATCTTTATGAGCGAGACAGGTGCTCGGCTCTGGCATGTGGAGGTGCGGGGGATTGAACCCGGGGCTTCTGAGGCATGGGACATGCATGCCCAGTGCTCAGTGGCTGAGCATCCCTGTCTGGAGGCTGGGGGGCTGACTCTGTGGGAGCCCAAACATAAGTCAGCAAATCCCTGGGATGCAGGGCCCCCCACTCTCAGGGACCTCACTCTGCCACCCATGGTGTGGGCCCCCACCCTCAGGGACCTCACTCTGCCACCCAGGGTGTGGGCCCCCACCCTCAGGGACCTCACTCTGCCACCCAGGGTGTGGGCCCCCACCCTCAGGGACCTCACTCTGCCACCCAGGGTGTGGGCCCCACTCTCAGGGACCTCACTCTGCCACCTAGGATGTGGGCCCCACTCTCAGGGACCTCACTCTGCCACCCAGGGTGTGGGCCCCACTCTCAGGGACCTCACTCTGCCACCCAGGATGTGGGCCCCCACTCTCAGGGACCTCACTCTGCCACCCAAGGTGTGGGCCCCCACCCTCAGGGACCTCACTCTGCCACCCAGGGTGTGGGCCCCCACCCTCAGGGACCTCACTCTGCCACCCAGGGTGTGGGCCCCCACCCTCAGGGACCTCACTCTGCCACCCAGGGTGTGGGCCCCACTCTCAGGGACCTCACTCTGCCACCTAGGATGTGGGCCCCACTCTCAGGGACCTCACTCTGCCACCCAGGGTGTGGGCCCCACTCTCAGGGACCTCACTCTGCCACCCAGGATGTGGGCCCCCACCCTCAGGGACCTCACTCTGCCACCCAGGGTGTGGGCCCCACTCTCAGGGACCTCACTCTGCCACCCAGGGTGTGGGCCCCACTCTCAGGGACCTCACTGTGCCACCCAGGATGTGGGCCCCACTCTCAGGGACCTCACTCTGCCACCCAGGGTGTGGGCCCCACTCTCAGGGACCTCACTGTGCCACCCAGGATGTGGGCCCCACTCTCAGGGACCTCACTGTGCCACCCAGGATGTGGGCCCCACCCTCAGGGACCTCACTGTGCCACCCAGGGTGTGGGCCCCACCCTCAGGGACCTTACTGCGCCACCCAGGGTGTGGGCCCCCACTCTCAGGGACCTCACTGCGCCATCCAGGGTGTGGGCCCCTGCCCTGCTCCCAGCAGTCTGTGGTATCAGAGGGAGCCGGCTGGCCGGGGGCAGGAGAGGTTGCAGAAGCTGCCTCCACTCCGGTCTACACACCCCGCCCAAACTGCTCAGCCCCATAAGATAAAATGTAACTGCCTGCAGCCAGGCAAGGACGCACCTAGTTCAGTTGCCGTAGAGGGTGGGGAGTCAACCTAATGGCCATGCCAAGAAACTGTCATTCTGGAGTCTCTGAATCCCTGGGTTCCATCCCCTGCACCACCACCTCCAGAGCTGAGCAGGGCTCTGGTTAGGCCCCAGTCCCCACCTGCCGGGGGAAGCTTCATGAGTGGTGAAGCAGGGCTGCATGTCTCTCTCCTCTCTATCCCCTGCCTTCTCGATTTCTCTCCGACCCCTCAAATAAAACAAAGTTGTAGCAAATCCTTAAAAAGAGAAGAAACTGTAATGAAAATCTACTAGTAGGAAAAAGCCAGTTTCCAAGGCAGTGAAGTGCCCTGTGCAGTGAGGGCTGTTGCCTGGGCACTGGCTGGGGGGGGGGGGAGGATGCAACCCTGCTTTCCTCCGGGTCCTCCGGGTGCTCGGGGTCCTCTGGGTCATCCGGGTCCTCCGGGTCCTCCGGGTCCTCCAGGTCCTCCGGGTCCTCTGGGTCCTCCGCATCAGCGGGTTCTGAAGGAGGTGTTAGCTCTGCCCCCGCCAGGGAAGCTCACTGTCTCCGGGTCAACCATCACTGATGCCGCCCTCCTGGAGTGCCACCCAGGGCCCCGCTCACAGCGGCTGACGGCCGACCCCTGGGGGCCCAAGGCCTGGAGAGCGTCAGTGACAGTGCGGCCTGTGCTTGTGTTGCAGACGTGGACGAGTGCGCAACTGACTCACACCAGTGCAACCCCACCCAGATCTGCATCAACACGGAAGGAGGCTACACCTGCTCCTGCACCGACGGCTACTGGCTGCTGGAGGGCCAGTGTGTAGGTGAGAACATGGGACTCTGGCATGAGGAGGGTCAGTGTGCAGGTAAGAACACGGGCTCAGTCTGTGGAGGGCCAGTGTGTAGGTGAGCACCCGGGCTCAGTCTGTGGAGGGTCAGTGTGTAGGTGAGAACATGGGGCTCTGGCCTGAGGAGGGTCAGTGTGCAGGTGAGAACACGGGCTCAGTCTGTGGAGGGTCAGTGTGCAGGTGAGCACCCGGGCTCAGTCTGTGGAGGGTCAGTGTGTAGGTAAGAACATGGGGCTCAGTCTGTGGAGGGTCAGTGTGCAGGTGAGAACACGGGCTCAGTCTGTGGAGGGTCAGTGTGCAGGTGAGCACCCGGGCTCAGTCTGTGGAGGGTTAGTGTGCAGGTGAGCGCCGGGGCTCAGTCTGTGGAGGGTCAGTGTGTAGGTGAGCACCCGGGCTCAGTCTGTGGAGGCTCAGTGTGCAGGTGAGAACACGGGCTCAGTCTGTGGAGGGTCAGTGTGCAGGTGAGAACACGGGCTCAGTCTGTGGAGGGTCAGTGTGCAGGTGAGCACCCGGGCTCAGTCTGTGGAGGGTCAGTGTGCAGGTGAGAACACGGGCTCAGTCTGTGGAGGGTCAGTGTGTAGGTGAGAACACGGGCTCAGTCTGTGGAGGGTCAGTGTGCAGGTGAGCACCCGGGCTCAGTCTGTGGAGGGTCAGTGTGCAGGTGAGCACCCGGGCTCAGTCTGTGGAGGGTCAGTGTGCAGGTGAGCACCCGGGCTCAGTCTGTGGAGGGTCAGTGTGCAGGTGAGCACCCGGGCTCAGTCTGTGGAGGGTCAGTGTGCAGGTGAGCACCCGGGCTCAGTCTGTGGAGGGTCAGTGTGTAGGTGAGAACACGGGCTCAGTCTGTGGAGGGTCAGTGTGCAGGTGAGCACCCGGGCTCAGTCTGTGGAGGGTCAGTGTGCAGGTGAGCACCCGGGCTCAGTCTGTGGAGGGTCAGTGTGCAGGTGAGCACCCGGGCTCAGTCTGTGGAGGGTCAGTGTGCAGGTGAGAACACGGGCTCAGTCTGTGGAGGGTCAGTGTGTAGGTGAGCACCCGGGCTCAGTCTGTGGAGGGTCAGTGTGTAGGTGAGCACCCGGGCTCAGTCTGTGGAGGGTCAGTGTGCAGGTGAGCACCCGGGCTCAGTCTGTGGAGGGTCAGTGTGCAGGTGAGCACCCGGGCTCAGTCTGTGGAGGGTCAGTGTGCAGGTGAGCACCCGGGCTCAGTCTGTGGAGGGTCAGTGTGCAGGTGAGCACCCGGGCTCAGTCTGTGGAGGGTCAGTGTGCAGGTGAGCACCCGGGCTCAGTCTGTGGAGGGTCAGTGTGCAGGTGAGCACCCGGGCTCAGTCTGTGGAGGGTCAGTGTGTAGGTGAGAACACGGGCTCAGTCTGTGGAGGGTCAGTGTGCAGGTGAGCACCCGGGCTCAGTCTGTGGAGGGTCAGTGTGCAGGTGAGCACCCGGGCTCAGTCTGTGGAGGGTCAGTGTGCAGGTGAGAACACGGGCTAAGTCTGTGGAGGGTCAGTGTGCAGGTGAGCACCCGAGCTCAGTCTGAGGAGGGTCAGTGTGCAGGTGAGCACCCGGGCTCAGTCTGTGGAGGGTCAGTGTGCAGGTGAGAACACGGGCTCAGTCTGTGGAGGGTCAGTGTGTAGGTGAGCACCCGGGCTCAGTCTGTGGAGGGACAGTGTGCAGGTGAGCGCCCGGGCTCAGTCTGTGGAGGGTCAGTGTGCAGGTGAGCGCCCGGGCTCAGTCTGTGGAGGGTCAGTGTGTAGGTGAGAACACGGGCTCAGTCTGTGGAGGGTCAGTGTGCAGGTGAGAACACGGGCTCAGTGTGGAGGTTCAGTGTGTAGGTGAGCACCCGGGCTCAGTCTGTGGAGGGTCAGTGTGCAGGTGAGCACCCGGGCTCAGTCTGTGGAGGGTCAGTGTGCAGGTGAGCACCCGGGCTCAGTCTGTGGAGGGTCAGTGTGCAGGTGAGCACCCGGGCTCAGTCTGTGGAGGGTCAGTGTGCAGGTGAGCACCAGGGCTCAGTCTGTGGAGGGTCAGTGTGTAGGTGAGAACACGGGCTCAGACTGTGGAGGGTCAGTGTGCAGGTGAGCACACGGGCTCAGTCTGTGGAGGGTCAGTGTGCAGGTGAGCACCCGGGCTCAGTCTGTGGAGGGTCAGTGTGCAGGTGAGCACCCGGGCTCAGTCTGTGGAGGGTCAGTGTGCAGGTGAGCACCCGGGCTCAGTCTGTGGAGGGTCAGTGTGCAGGTGAGAACACGGGCTCAGTCTGTGGAGGGTCAGTGTGTAGGTGAGCACCCGGGCTCAGTCTGTGGAGGGTCAGTGTGTAGGTGAGCACCCGGGCTCAGTCTGTGGAGGGTCAGTGTGTAGGTGAGAACACGGGCTCAGTCTGTGGAGGGTCAGTGTGCAGGTGAGCACCCGGGCTCAGTCTGTGGAGGGTCAGTGTGCAGGTGAGCACCCGGGCTCAGTCTGTGGAGGGTCAGTGTGCAGGTGAGCACCCGGGCTCAGTCTGTGGAGGGTCAGTGTGCAGGTGAGCACCCGGGCTCAGTCTGTGGAGGGTCAGTGTGCAGGTGAGCACCCGGGCTCAGTCTGTGGAGGGTCAGTGTGCAGGTGAGAACACGGGCTCAGTCTGTGGAGGGTCAGTGTGTAGGTAAGCACCCGGGCTCAGTCTGTGGAGGGTCAGTGTGCAGGTGAGAACACGGGCTCAGTCTGTGGAGGGTCAGTGTGCAGGTGAGCACCCGAGCTCAGTCTGTGGAGGGTCAGTGTGCAGGTGAGCACCCGGGCTCAGTCTGTGGAGGGTCAGTGTGCAGGTGAGCACCCGGGCTCAGTCTGTGGAGGGTCAGTGTGCAGGTGAGAACACGGGCTCAGTCTGTGGAGGGTCAGTGTGCAGGTGAGAACACGGGCTCAGTCTGTGGAGGGTCAGTGTGCAGGTGAGCACCCGGGCTCAGTCTGTGGAGGGTCAGTGTGCAGGTGAGAACACGGGCTCAGTCTGTGGAGGGTCAGTGTGTAGGTGAGAACACGGGCTCAGTCTGTGGAGGGTCAGTGTGCAGGTGAGCACCCGGGCTCAGTCTGTGGAGGGTCAGTGTGTAGGTGAGTACCCGGGCTCAGTCTGTGGAGGGTCAGTGTGCAGGTGAGCACCCGGGCTCAGTCTGTGGAGGGTCAGTGTGCAGGTGAGCACCCGGGCTCAGTCTGTGGAGGGTCAGTGTGCAGGTGAGCACCCGGGCTCAGTCTGTGGAGGGTCAGTGTGCAGGTGAGAACACGGGCTCAATCTGTGGAGGGTCAGTGTGCAGGTGAGCACCCGGGCTCAGTCTGTGGAGGGTCAGTGTGCAGGTGAGCACGCGGGCTCAGTCTGTGGAGGGTCAGTGTGCAGGTGAGCACCCGGGCTCAGTCTGTGGAGGGTCAGTGTGCAGGTGAGCACCCGGGCTCAGTCTGTGGAGGGTCAGTGTGCAGGTGAGCACCAGGGCTCAGTCTGTGGAGGGTCTGTGTGCAGGTGAGAACACGGGCTCAATCTGTGGAGGGTCAGTGTGCAGGTGAGCACCCGGGCTCAGTCTGTGGAGGGTCAGTGTGCAGGTGAGCACCCGGGCTCAGTCTGTGGAGGGTCAGTGTGCAGGTGAGAACACGGGCTCAGTCTGTGGAGGTTCAGTGTGTAGGTGAGAACTAGGGCTCAGTCTGTGGAGGGTCAGTGTGCAGGTGAGCGCCCGGGCTCAGTCTGTGGAGGGTCAGTGTGTAGGTGAGAACACGGGCTCAGTCTGTGGAGGGTCAGTGTGCAGGTGAGCACCCGGGCTCAGTCTGTGGAGGGTCAGTTTGCAGGTGAGCACCCGGGCTCAGTCTGTGGAGGGTCAGTGTGCAGGTGAGCACCCGGGCTCAGTCTGTGGAGGGTCAGTGTGCAGGTGAGCACCCGGGCTCAGTCTGTGGAGGGTCAGTGTGCAGGTGAGCACCCGGGCTCAGTCTGTGGAGGGTCAGTGTGTAGGTGAGAACCCGGGCTCAGTCTGTGGAGGGTCAGTGTGCAGGTGAGCACCCGGGCTCAGTCTGTGGAGGGTCAGTGTGCAGGTGAGCACCCGGGCTCAGTCTGTGGAGGGTCAGTGTGCAGGTGAGCACCCGGGCTCAGTCTGTGGAGGGTCAGTGTGCAGGTGAGCACCCGGGCTCAGTCTGTGGAGGGTCAGTGTGCAGGTGAGCGCCCGGGCTCAGTCTGTGGAGGGTCAGTGTGCAGGTGAGCACCCAGGCTCAGTCTGTGGAGGGTCAGTGTGCAGGTGAGAACACGGGCTCCGTCTGTGGAGGGTCAGTGTGTAGGTGAGCACCCAGGCTCAGTCTGTGGAGGGTCAGTGTGTAGGTGAGCACCCGGGCTCAGTCTGTGGATGGTCAGTGTGCAGGTGAGCACCCGGGCTCAGTCTGTGGAGGGTCAGTGTGCAGGTGAGCACCCGGGCTCAGTCTGTGGAGGGTCAGTGTGCAGGTGAGAACACGGGCTCAGTCTGTGGAGGGTCAGTGTGCAGGTGAGAACATGGGCTCAATCTGTGGAGGGTCAGTGTGCAGGTGAGCACCCGGGCTCAGTCTGTGGAGGGTCAGTGTGCAGGTGAGCACCCGGGCTCAGTCTGTGGAGGGTCAGTGTGCAGGTGAGAACACGGGCTCAGTCTGTGGAGGTTCAGTGTGTAGGTGAGAACACGGGCTCAGTCTGTGGAGGGTCAGTGTGCAGGTGAGCGCCCGGGCTCAGTCTGTGGAGGGTCAGTGTGTAGGTGAGAACACGGGCTCAGTCTGTGGAGGGTCAGTGTGCAGGTGAGAACACGGGCTCAGTGTGGAGGTTCAGTGTGTAGGTGAGAACACGGGCTCAGTCTGTGGAGGGTCAGTGTGCAGGTGAGCACCCGGGCTCAGTCTGTGGAGGGTCAGTTTGCAGGTGAGCACCCGGGCTCAGTCTGTGGAGGGTCAGTGTGCAGGTGAGCACCCGGGCTCAGTCTGTGGAGGGTCAGTGTGCAGGTGAGCACCCGGGCTCAGTCTGTGGAGGGTCAGTGTGCAGGTGAGCACCCGGGCTCAGTCTGTGGAGGGTCAGTGTGTAGGTGAGAACACGGGCTCAGTCTGTGGAGGGTCAGTGTGCAGGTGAGCACCCGGGCTCAGTCTGTGGAGGGTCAGTGTGCAGGTGAGCACCCGGGCTCAGTCTGTGGAGGGTCAGTGTGCAGGTGAGCACCCGGGCTCAGTCTGTGGAGGGTCAGTGTGCAGGTGAGCACCCGGGCTCAGTCTGTGGAGGGTCAGTGTGCAGGTGAGAACACGGGCTCAGTCTGTGGAGGGTCAGTGTGTAGGTGAGCACCCGGCCTCAGTCTGTGGAGGGTCAGTGTGTAGGTGAGCACCCGGGCTCAGTCTGTGGAGGGTCAGTGTGCAGGTGAGCACCCGGGCTCAGTCTGTGGAGGGTCAGTGTGCAGGTGAGCACCCGGGCTCAGTCTGTGGAGGGTCAGTGTGCAGGTGAGAACACGGGCTCAGTCTGTGGAGGGTCAGTGTGCAGGTGAGCACCCGGGCTCAGTCTGTGGAGGGTCAGTGTGCAGGTGAGCACCCGGGCTCAGTCTGTGGAGGGTCAGTGTGCAGGTGAGCACCCGGGCTCAGTCTGTGGAGGGTCAGTGTGCAGGTGAGCACCCGGGCTCAGTCTGTGGAGGGTCAGTGTGCAGGTGAGCACCCGGGCTCAGTCTGTGGAGGGTCAGTGTGCAGGTGAGCGCCCGGGCTCAGTCTGTGGAGGGTCAGTGTGTAGGTGAGCACCCGGGCTCAGTCTGTGGAGGGTCAGTGTGCAGGTGAGCGCCCGGGCTCAGTCTGTGGAGGGTCAGTGTGTAGGTGAGCACCCGGGCTCAGTCTGTGGAGGGTCAGTGTGCAGGTGAGAACACGGGCTCAGTCTGTGGAGGGTCAGTGTGTAGGTGAGCACCCGGGCTCAGTCTGTGGAGGGTCAGTGTGTAGGTGAGAACCCGGGCTCAGTCTGTGGAGGGTCAGTGTGCAGGTGAGCACCCGGGCTCAGTCTGTGGAGGGTCAGTGTGCAGGTGAGAACACGGGCTCAGTCTGTGGAGGGTCAGTGTGCAGGTGAGCACCCGGGCTCAGTCTGTGGAGGGTCTGTGTGCAGGTGAGCACCCGGGCTCAGTCTGTGGAGGGTCAGTGTGCAGGTGAGCACCCGGGCTCAGTCTGTGGAGGGTCAGTGTGCAGGTGAGCACCCGGGCTCAGTCTGTGGAGGGTCAGTGTGCAGGTGAGCACCCGGGCTCAGTCTGTGGAGGGTCAGTGTGCAGGTGAGCACCCGGGCTCAGTCTGTGGAGGGTCAGTGTGTAGGTGAGAACACGGGCTCAGTCTGTGGAGGGTCAGTGTGCAGGTGAGCACCCGGGCTCAGTCTGTGGAGGGTCAGTGTGCAGGTGAGCACCCGGGCTCAGTCTGTGGAGGGTCAGTGTGTAGGTGAGAACACGGGCTCAGTCTGTGGAGGGTCAGTGTGCAGGTGAGCACCCGGGCTCAGTCTGTGGAGGGTCAGTGTGCAGGTGAGAACACGGGCTCAGTCTGTGGAGGGTCAGTGTGTAGGTGAGCACCCGGGCTCAGTCTGTGGAGGGTCAGTGTGCAGGTGAGCACCCGGGCTCAGTCTGTGGAGGGTCAGTGTGCAGGTGAGCACCCGGGCTCAGTCTGTGGAGGGTCAGTGTGCAGGTGAGAACACGGGCTCAGTCTGTGGAGGGTCAGTGTGCAGGTGAGCACCCGGGCTCAGTCTGTGGAGGGTCAGTGTGCTGGTGAGCACCCGGGCTCAGTCTGTGGAGGGTCAGTGTGCAGGTGAGCACCCGGGCTCAGTCTGTGGAGGGTCAGTGTGCAGGTGAGAACACGGGCTCAGTCTGTGGAGGGTCAGTGTGCAGGTGAGCACCCGGGCTCAGTCTGTGGAGGGTCAGTGTGCTGGTGAGCACCCGGGCTCAGTCTGTGGAGGGTCAGTGTGCAGGTGAGCACCCGGGCTCAGTCTGTGGAGGGTCAGTGTGCAGGTGAGCACCCGGGCTCAGTCTGTGGAGGGTCAGTGTGTAGGTGAGAACCCGGGCTCAGTCTGTGGAGGGTCAGTGTGCAGGTGAGCACCCGGGCTCAGTCTGTGGAGGGTCAGTGTGCAGGTGAGCACCCGGGCTCAGTCTGTGGAGGGTCAGTGTGCAGGTGAGCACCCGGGCTCAGTCTGTGGAGGGTCAGTGTGCAGGTGAGCACCCGGGCTCAGTCTGTGGAGGGTCAGTGTGCAGGTGAGCACCCGGGCTCAGTCTGTGGAGGGTCAGTGTGCAGGTGAGCACCCGGGCTCAGTCTGTGGAGGGTCAGTGTGCAGGTGAGAACACGGGCTCAGTCTGTGGAGGGTCAGTGTGCAGGTGAGCACCCGGGCTCAGTCTGTGGAGGGTCAGTGTGCAGGTGAGCACCCGGGCTCAGTTTGTGGAGGGTCAGTGTGCAGGTGAGCACCCGGGCTCAGTCTGTGGAGGGTCAGTGTGCAGGTGAGCACCCGGGCTCAGTCTGTGGAGGGTCAGTGTGCAGGTGAGCACCCGGGCTCAGTCTGTGGAGGGTCAGTGTGTAGGTGAGAACACGGGCTCAGTCTGTGGAGGGTCAGTGTGCAGGTGAGCACCCGGGCTCAGTCTGTGGAGGGTCAGTGTGCAGGTGAGAACACGGGCTCAGTCTGTGGAGGGTCAGTGTGTAGGTGAGCACCCGGGCTCAGTCTGTGGAGGGTCAGTGTGCTGGTGAGAACACGGGCTCAGTCTGTGGAGGGTCAGTGTGCTGGTGAGCACCCGGGCTCAGTCTGTGGAGGGTCAGTGTGCAGGTGAGCACCCGGGCTCAGTCTGTGGAGGGTCAGTGTGCAGGTGAGCACCCGGGCTCAGTCTGTGGAGGGTCAGTGTGCAGGTGAGCACCCGGGCTCAGTCTGTGGAGGGTCAGTGTGCAGGTGAGCACCCGGGCTCAGTCTGTGGAGGGTCAGTGTGCAGGTGAGAACACGGGCTCAGTCTGTGGAGGGTCAGTGTGCAGGTGAGCACCCGGGCTCAGTCTGTGGAGGGTCAGTGTGCAGGTGAGCACCCGGGCTCAGTCTGTGGAGGGTCAGTGTGCAGGTGAGCACCCGGGCTCAGTCTGTGGAGGGTCAGTGTGCAGGTGAGAACACGGGCTCAGTCTGTGGAGGGTCAGTGTGTAGGTGAGCACCCGGGCTCAGTCTGTGGAGGGTCAGTGTGTAGGTGAGAACACGGGCTCAGTCTGTGGAGGGTCAGTGTGCAGGTGAGCACCCGGGCTCAGTCTGTGGAGGGTCAGTGTGTAGGTGAGCACCCGGGCTCAGTCTGTGGAGGGTCAGTGTGCAGGTGAGCACCCGGGCTCAGTCTGTGGAGGGTCAGTGTGCAGGTGAGCACACGGGCTCAGTCTGTGGAGGGTCAGTGTGTAGGTGAGAACACGGGCTCAGTCTGTGGAGGGTCAGTGTGTAGGTGAGAACACGGGCTCAGTCTGTGGAGGGTCAGTGTGCAGGTGAGCACCCGGGCTCAGTCTGTGGAGGGTCAGTGTGCAGGTGAGCACCCGGGCTCAGTCTGTGGAGGGTCAGTGTGCAGGTGAGCACCCGGGCTCAGTCTGTGGAGGGTCAGTGTGCAGGTGAGCGCCCGGGCTCAGTCTGTGGAGGGTCAGTGTGTAGGTGAGCACCCGGGCTCAGTCTGTGGAGGGTCAGTGTGCAGGTGAGCGCCCGGGCTCAGTCTGTGGAGGGTCAGTGTGTAGGTGAGCACCCGGGCTCAGTCTGTGGAGGGTCAGTGTGCAGGTGAGAACACGGGCTCAGTCTGTGGAGGGTCAGTGTGTAGGTGAGCACCCGGGCTCAGTCTGTGGAGGGTCAGTGTGCAGGTGAGCACCCGGGCTCAGTCTGTGGAGGGTCAGTGTGCAGGTGAGAACACGGGCTCAGTCTGTGGAGGGTCAGTGTGCAGGTGAGTACCTGGGCTCAGTCTGTGGAGGGTCTGTGTGCAGGTGAGCACCCGGGCTCAGTCTGTGGAGGGTCAGTGTGCAGGTGAGCACCCGGGCTCAGTCTGTGGAGGGTCAGTGTGCAGGTGAGCACCCGGGCTCAGTCTGTGGAGGGTCAGTGTGCAGGTGAGCACCCGGGCTCAGTCTGTGGAGGGTCAGTGTGCAGGTGAGCACCCGGGCTCAGTCTGTGGAGGGTCAGTGTGTAGGTGAGAACACGGGCTCAGTCTGTGGAGGGTCAGTGTGCAGGTGAGCACCCGGGCTCAGTCTGTGGAGGGTCAGTGTGCAGGTGAGCACCCGGGCTCAGTCTGTGGAGGGTCAGTGTGCAGGTGAGCACCCGGGCTCAGTCTGTGGAGGGTCAGTGTGCAGGTGAGAACACGGGCTCAGTCTGTGGAGGGTCAGTGTGCAGGTGAGCGCCCGGGCTCAGTCTGTGGAGGGTCAGTGTGTAGGTGAGCACCCGGGCTCAGTCTGTGGAGGGTCAGTGTGCAGGTGAGCGCCCGGGCTCAGTCTGTGGAGGGTCAGTGTGTAGGTGAGCACCCGGGCTCAGTCTGTGGAGGGTCAGTGTGCAGGTGAGAACACGGGCTCAGTCTGTGGAGGGTCAGTGTGTAGGTGAGCACCCGGGCTCAGTCTGTGGAGGGTCAGTGTGTAGGTGAGAACCCGGGCTCAGTCTGTGGAGGGTCAGTGTGCAGGTGAGCACCCGGGCTCAGTCTGTGGAGGGTCAGTGTGCAGGTGAGAACACGGGCTCAGTCTGTGGAGGGTCAGTGTGCAGGTGAGCACCCGGGCTCAGTCTGTGGAGGGTCTGTGTGCAGGTGAGCACCCGGGCTCAGTCTGTGGAGGGTCAGTGTGCAGGTGAGCACCCGGGCTCAGTCTGTGGAGGGTCAGTGTGCAGGTGAGCACCCGGGCTCAGTCTGTGGAGGGTCAGTGTGCAGGTGAGCACCCGGGCTCAGTCTGTGGAGGGTCAGTGTGCAGGTGAGCACCCGGGCTCAGTCTGTGGAGGGTCAGTGTGTAGGTGAGAACACGGGCTCAGTCTGTGGAGGGTCAGTGTGCAGGTGAGCACCCGGGCTCAGTCTGTGGAGGGTCAGTGTGCAGGTGAGCACCCGGGCTCAGTCTGTGGAGGGTCAGTGTGTAGGTGAGAACACGGGCTCAGTCTGTGGAGGGTCAGTGTGCAGGTGAGCACCCGGGCTCAGTCTGTGGAGGGTCAGTGTGCAGGTGAGAACACGGGCTCAGTCTGTGGAGGGTCAGTGTGTAGGTGAGCACCCGGGCTCAGTCTGTGGAGGGTCAGTGTGCTGGTGAGCACCCGGGCTCAGTCTGTGGAGGGTCAGTGTGCAGGTGAGCACCCGGGCTCAGTCTGTGGAGGGTCAGTGTGCAGGTGAGCACCCGGGCTCAGTCTGTGGAGGGTCAGTGTGTAGGTGAGAACACGGGCTCAGTCTGTGGAGGGTCAGTGTGCAGGTGAGCACCCGGGCTCAGTCTGTGGAGGGTCAGTGTGCAGGTGAGCACCCGGGCTCAGTCTGTGGAGGGTCAGTGTGCAGGTGAGCACCCGGGCTCAGTCTGTGGAGGGTCAGTGTGCAGGTGAGCACCCGGGCTCAGTCTGTGGAGGGTCAGTGTGCAGGTGAGCACCCGGGCTCAGTCTGTGGAGGGTCAGTGTGCAGGTGAGCACCCGGGCTCAGTCTGTGGAGGGTCAGTGTGCAGGTGAGAACACGGGCTCAGTCTGTGGAGGGTCAGTGTGCAGGTGAGCACCCGGGCTCAGTCTGTGGAGGGTCAGTGTGCAGGTGAGCACCCGGGCTCAGTTTGTGGAGGGTCAGTGTGCAGGTGAGCACCCGGGCTCAGTCTGTGGAGGGTCAGTGTGCAGGTGAGCACCCGGGCTCAGTCTGTGGAGGGTCAGTGTGCAGGTGAGCACCCGGGCTCAGTCTGTGGAGGGTCAGTGTGTAGGTGAGAACACGGGCTCAGTCTGTGGAGGGTCAGTGTGCAGGTGAGCACCCGGGCTCAGTCTGTGGAGGGTCAGTGTGCAGGTGAGAACACGGGCTCAGTCTGTGGAGGGTCAGTGTGTAGGTGAGCACCCGGGCTCAGTCTGTGGAGGGTCAGTGTGCTGGTGAGAACACGGGCTCAGTCTGTGGAGGGTCAGTGTGCTGGTGAGCACCCGGGCTCAGTCTGTGGAGGGTCAGTGTGCAGGTGAGCACCCGGGCTCAGTCTGTGGAGGGTCAGTGTGCAGGTGAGCACCCGGGCTCAGTCTGTGGAGGGTCAGTGTGCAGGTGAGCACCCGGGCTCAGTCTGTGGAGGGTCAGTGTGCAGGTGAGCACCCGGGCTCAGTCTGTGGAGGGTCAGTGTGCAGGTGAGAACACGGGCTCAGTCTGTGGAGGGTCAGTGTGCAGGTGAGCACCCGGGCTCAGTCTGTGGAGGGTCAGTGTGCAGGTGAGCACCCGGGCTCAGTCTGTGGAGGGTCAGTGTGCAGGTGAGCACCCGGGCTCAGTCTGTGGAGGGTCAGTGTGCAGGTGAGAACACGGGCTCAGTCTGTGGAGGGTCAGTGTGTAGGTGAGCACCCGGGCTCAGTCTGTGGAGGGTCAGTGTGTAGGTGAGAACACGGGCTCAGTCTGTGGAGGGTCAGTGTGCAGGTGAGCACCCGGGCTCAGTCTGTGGAGGGTCAGTGTGCAGGTGAGCACCCGGGCTCAGTCTGTGGAGGGTCAGTGTGCAGGTGAGCACCCGGGCTCAGTCTGTGGAGGGTCAGTGTGCAGGTGAGCACACGGGCTCAGTCTGTGGAGGGTCAGTGTGTAGGTGAGAACACGGGCTCAGTCTGTGGAGGGTCAGTGTGTAGGTGAGAACACGGGCTCAGTCTGTGGAGGGTCAGTGTGCAGGTGAGCACCCGGGCTCAGTCTGTGGAGGGTCAGTGTGCAGGTGAGCACCCGGGCTCAGTCTGTGGAGGGTCAGTGTGCAGGTGAGCACCCGGGCTCAGTCTGTGGAGGGTCAGTGTGCAGGTGAGCGCCCGGGCTCAGTCTGTGGAGGGTCAGTGTGTAGGTGAGCACCCGGGCTCAGTCTGTGGAGGGTCAGTGTGCAGGTGAGCGCCTGGGCTCAGTCTGTGGAGGGTCAGTGTGTAGGTGAGCACCCGGGCTCAGTCTGTGGAGGGTCAGTGTGCAGGTGAGAACACGGGCTCAGTCTGTGGAGGGTCAGTGTGTAGGTGAGCACCCGGGCTCAGTCTGTGGAGGGTCAGTGTGCAGGTGAGCACCCGGGCTCAGTCTGTGGAGGGTCAGTGTGCAGGTGAGAACACGGGCTCAGTCTGTGGAGGGTCAGTGTGCAGGTGAGTACCCGGGCTCAGTCTGTGGAGGGTCTGTGTGCAGGTGAGCACCCGGGCTCAGTCTGTGGAGGGTCAGTGTGCAGGTGAGCACCCGGGCTCAGTCTGTGGAGGGTCAGTGTGCAGGTGAGCACCCGGGCTCAGTCTGTGGAGGGTCAGTGTGCAGGTGAGCACCCGGGCTCAGTCTGTGGAGGGTCAGTGTGCAGGTGAGCACCCGGGCTCAGTCTGTGGAGGGTCAGTGTGTAGGTGAGAACACGGGCTCAGTCTGTGGAGGGTCAGTGTGCAGGTGAGCACCCGGGCTCAGTCTGTGGAGGGTCAGTGTGCAGGTGAGCACCCGGGCTCAGTCTGTGGAGGGTCAGTGTGCAGGTGAGCACCCGGGCTCTGTCTGTGGAGGGTCAGTGTGCAGGTGAGCACCCGGGCTCAGTCTGTGGAGGGTCAGTGTGTAGGTGAGAACACGGGCTCAGTCTGTGGAGGGTCAGTGTGCAGGTGAGCACCCGGGCTCAGTCTGTGGAGGGTCAGTGTGCAGGTGAGAACACGGGCTCAGTCTGTGGAGGGTCAGTGTGTAGGTGAGCACCCGGGCTCAGTCTGTGGAGGGTCAGTGTGCTGGTGAGCACCCGGGCTCAGTCTGTGGAGGGTCAGTGTGCAGGTGAGCACCCGGGCTCAGTCTGTGGAGGGTCAGTGTGCAGGTGAGCACCCGGGCTCAGTCTGTGGAGGGTCAGTGTGTAGGTGAGAACACGGGCTCAGTCTGTGGAGGGTCAGTGTGCAGGTGAGCACCCGGGCTCAGTCTGTGGAGGGTCAGTGTGCAGGTGAGCACCCGGGCTCAGTCTGTGGAGGGTCAGTGTGTAGGTGAGCACCCGGGCTCAGTCTGTGGAGGGTCAGTGTGCAGGTGAGAACACGGGCTCAGTCTGTGGAGGGTCAGTGTGCAGGTGAGCACCCGGGCTCAGTCTGTGGAGGGTCAGTGTGCAGGTGAGCACCCGGGCTCAGTCTGTGGAGGGTCAGTGTGCAGGTGAGCACCCGGGCTCAGTCTGTGGAGGGTCAGTGTGCAGGTGAGCACCCGGGCTCAGTCTGTGGAGGGTCAGTGTGCAGGTGAGCACCCGGGCTCAGTCTGTGGAGGGTCAGTGTGTAGGTGAGAACACGGGCTCAGTCTGTGGAGGGTCAGTGTGCAGGTGAGCACCCGGGCTCAGTCTGTGGAGGGTCAGTGTGCAGGTGAGAACACGGGCTCAGTCTGTGGAGGGTCAGTGTGTAGGTGAGCACCCGGGCTCAGTCTGTGGAGGGTCAGTGTGCTGGTGAGAACACGGGCTCAGTCTGTGGAGGGTCAGTGTGCAGGTGAGCACCCGGGCTCAGTCTGTGGAGGGTCAGTGTGCAGGTGAGCACCCGGGCTCAGTCTGTGGAGGGTCAGTGTGCAGGTGAGCACCCGGGCTCAGTCTGTGGAGGGTCAGTGTGCAGGTGAGCACCCGGGCTCAGTCTGTGGAGGGTCAGTGTGCAGGTGAGCACCCGGGCTCAGTCTGTGGAGGGTCAGTGTGCAGGTGAGAACACGGGCTCAGTCTGTGGAGGGTCAGTGTGCAGGTGAGCACCCGGGCTCAGTCTGTGGAGGGTCAGTGTGCAGGTGAGCACCCGGGCTCAGTCTGTGGAGGGTCAGTGTGCAGGTGAGCACCCGGGCTCAGTCTGTGGAGGGTCAGTGTGCAGGTGAGAACACGGGCTCAGTCTGTGGAGGGTCAGTGTGTAGGTGAGAACACGGGCTCAGTCTGTGGAGGGTCAGTGTGCAGGTGAGCACCCGGGCTCAGTCTGTGGAGGGTCAGTGTGCAGGTGAGCACCCGGGCTCAGTCTGTGGAGGGTCAGTGTGCAGGTGAGCACCCGGGCTCAGTCTGTGGAGGGTCAGTGTGCAGGTGAGCGCCCGGGCTCAGTCTGTGGAGGGTCAGTGTGTAGGTGAGCACCCGGGCTCAGTCTGTGGAGGGTCAGTGTGCAGGTGAGCGCCCGGGCTCAGTCTGTGGAGGGTCAGTGTGTAGGTGAGCACCCGGGCTCAGTCTGTGGAGGGTCAGTGTGCAGGTGAGAACACGGGCTCAGTCTGTGGAGGGTCAGTGTGTAGGTGAGCACCCGGGCTCAGTCTGTGGAGGGTCAGTGTGTAGGTGAGCACCCGGGCTCAGTCTGTGGAGGGTCAGTGTGCAGGTGAGCACCCGGGCTCAGTCTGTGGAGGGTCAGTGTGCAGGTGAGAACACGGGCTCAGTCTGTGGAGGGTCAGTGTGCAGGTGAGTACCCGGGCTCAGTCTGTGGAGGGTCTGTGTGCAGGTGAGCACCCGGGCTCAGTCTGTGGAGGGTCAGTGTGCAGGTGAGCACCCGGGCTCAGTCTGTGGAGGGTCAGTGTGCAGGTGAGCACCCGGGCTCAGTCTGTGGAGGGTCAGTGTGCAGGTGAGCACCCGGGCTCAGTCTGTGGAGGGTCAGTGTGCAGGTGAGCACCCGGGCTCAGTCTGTGGAGGGTCAGTGTGTAGGTGAGAACACGGGCTCAGTCTGTGGAGGGTCAGTGTGCAGGTGAGCACCCGGGCTCAGTCTGTGGAGGGTCAGTGTGCAGGTGAGCACCCGGGCTCAGTCTGTGGAGGGTCAGTGTGCAGGTGAGCACCCGGGCTCAGTCTGTGGAGGGTCAGTGTGCAGGTGAGCACCCGGGCTCAGTCTGTGGAGGGTCAGTGTGTAGGTGAGAACACGGGCTCAGTCTGTGGAGGGTCAGTGTGCAGGTGAGCACCCGGGCTCAGTCTGTGGAGGGTCAGTGTGCAGGTGAGAACACGGGCTCAGTCTGTGGAGGGTCAGTGTGTAGGTGAGCACCCGGGCTCAGTCTGTGGAGGGTCAGTGTGCTGGTGAGCACCCGGGCTCAGTCTGTGGAGGGTCAGTGTGCAGGTGAGCACCCGGGCTCAGTCTGTGGAGGGTCAGTGTGCAGGTGAGCACCCGGGCTCAGTCTGTGGAGGGTCAGTGTGTAGGTGAGAACACGGGCTCAGTCTGTGGAGGGTCAGTGTGCAGGTGAATACCCGGGCTCAGTCTGTGGAGGGTCAGTGTGCAGGTGAGCACCCGGGCTCAGTCTGTGGAGGGTCAGTGTGCAGGTGAGCACCCGGGCTCAGTCTGTGGAGGGTCAGTGTGCAGGTGAGCACCCGGGCTCAGTCTGTGGAGGGTCAGTGTGCAGGTGAGCACCCGGGCTCAGTCTGTGGAGGGTCAGTGTGCAGGTGAGAACACGGGCTCAGTCTGTGGAGGGTCAGTGTGTAGGTGAGCACCCGGGCTCAGTCTGTGGAGGGTCAGTGTGCAGGTGAGCACCCGGGCTCAGTCTGTGGAGGGTCAGTGTGCAGGTGAGCACCCGGGCTCAGTCTGTGGAGGGTCAGTGTGCAGGTGAGCACCCGGGCTCAGTCTGTGGAGGGTCAGTGTGTAGGTGAGAACACGGGCTCAGTCTGTGGAGGGTCAGTGTGCAGGTGAGCACCCGGGCTCAGTCTGTGGAGGGTCAGTGTGCAGGTGAGAACACGGGCTCAGTCTGTGGAGGGTCAGTGTGTAGGTGAGCACCCGGGCTCAGTCTGTGGAGGGTCAGTGTGCTGGTGAGCACCCGGGCTCAGTCTGTGGAGGGTCAGTGTGCAGGTGAGCACCCGGGCTCAGTCTGTGGAGGGTCAGTGTGCAGGTGAGCACCCGGGCTCAGTCTGTGGAGGGTCAGTGTGTAGGTGAGAACACGGGCTCAGTCTGTGGAGGGTCAGTGTGCAGGTGAATACCCGGGCTCAGTCTGTGGAGGGTCAGTGTGCAGGTGAGCACCCGGGCTCAGTCTGTGGAGGGTCAGTGTGCAGGTGAGCACCCGGGCTCAGTCTGTGGAGGGTCAGTGTGCAGGTGAGCACCCGGGCTCAGTCTGTGGAGGGTCAGTGTGCAGGTGAGCACCCGGGCTCAGTCTGTGGAGGGTCAGTGTGCAGGTGAGAACACGGGCTCAGTCTGTGGAGGGTCAGTGTGTAGGTGAGCACCCGGGCTCAGTCTGTGGAGGGTCAGTGTGTAGGTGAGAACACGGGCTCAGTCTGTGGAGGGTCAGTGTGCAGGTGAGCACCCGGGCTCAGTCTGTGGAGGGTCAGTGTGCAGGTGAGAACACGGGCTCAGTCTGTGGAGGGTCAGTGTGTAGGTGAGAACACGGGCTCAGTCTGTGGAGGGTCAGTGTGCAGGTGAGCACCCGGGCTCAGTCTGTGGAGGGTCTGTGTGCAGGTGAGCACCCGGGCTCAGTCTGTGGAGGGTCAGTGTGCAGGTGAGCACCCGGGCTCAGTCTGTGGAGGGTCAGTGTGCAGGTGAGCACCCGGGCTCAGTCTGTGGAGGGTCAGTGTGCAGGTGAGAACACGGGCTCAGTCTGTGGAGGGTCAGTGTGTAGGTGAGCACCCGGGCTCAGTCTGTGGAGGGTCAGTGTGTAGGTGAGCACCCGGGCTCAGTCTGTGGAGGGTCAGTGTGCAGGTGAGCACCCGGGCTCAGTCTGTGGAGGGTCAGTGTGCAGGTGAGCACCCGGGCTCAGTCTGTGGAGGGTCAGTGTGCAGGTGAGCACCCGGGCTCAGTCTGTGGAGGGTCAGTGTGCAGGTGAGCACCCGGGCTCAGTCTGTGGAGGGTCAGTGTGCAGGTGAGCACCCGGGCTCAGTCTGTGGAGGGTCAGTGTGTAGGTGAGAACACGGGCTCAGTCTGTGGAGGGTCAGTGTGCAGGTGAGCACCCGGGCTCAGTCTGTGGAGGGTCAGTGTGCAGGTGAGCACCCGGGCTCAGTCTGTGGAGGGTCAGTGTGCAGGTGAGCACCCGGGCTCAGTCTGTGGAGGGTCAGTGTGCAGGTGAGCACCCGGGCTCAGTCTGTGGAGGGTCAGTGTGCAGGTGAGCACCCGGGCTCAGTCTGTGGAGGGTCAGTGTGCAGGTGAGCACCCGGGCTCAGTCTGTGGAGGGTCAGTGTGCAGGTGAGCACCCGGGCTCAGTCTGTGGAGGGTCAGTGTGTAGGTGAGCACAGGGCTTGGCGTCCTGCCCTTCCAGCGCCTGTGGACTGTGGTTGGTCTCAGGTGTGGCTTTCCTTGGTGGTTGCTGAGCTGCCTGTAGCCTTTCAATTCAATTGTCACTGTCATTGCTGTGTCAAGATCTGAGCTTCTGAGTGTCTTTTAAAAATATATTTATTGGGAGTCAGGCTGTAGCGCAGTGGGTTAAGCGCAGGTGGCACAAAGCACAAGGACCGGTGTAAGGATCCTGGTTCGAGCCCCCGGCTCCCCACCTGCAGGGGAGTCGCTTCACAGGAGGTGAAGCAGGTCTGCAGGTGTCTTTCTCTCCCCCTCTGTCTTCCCCTCCTCTCTCCATTTCTCTCTGTCCTAGCCAACAATGACGACAACAACAATAATAACTACAACGATAAAACAACAAGGGCAACAAAAGGGAATAAATAAAATAAAATATTTTTTTAATTTATAAAAATATATATATTTATTTACTTATTCATTTGATAGGGCAGAGAGAAGCTGAGAAGGAAGGAGAGAGAGAGAGAGAGAGATACATAGAGAGAGAGAGAGTGACCTGCAGGGCCCTCTTGTGGTGCACCTGGTTGAGTGCTCATGTCACAGTGCACAAGGACCCAGGTTCAAGCCCTGGTCCCACCTGCATGGTAAAGCTTCACAGTGGGAAGCAGGGCTGCAGGTGTCTCTCTTTCTCTCTCTCCCTCTCTATCTCCACTCCCCTCTCAATTTCTCTCTGTCTCTATCCAATAAATAAATAAAAATAATAAAAAGTTAAAAAATTGTAGAGAGAGAGGGAGAAGCAAAGAGAGAGAGAGAGGGAGAGAGGGAGGGAGAGACAAGCAGAGAGAGACATGCAGCACTGCTTTATGGCTTGTGAAGCTTCTCTCTCCATTTGGGGACCGAGGCTCAAGTCCAGGCCTTGCACACGGCAGCGTGTGAGCTCAGCGGGGTGTGCCGCCACCCAGCCTCTTGACTGTATCTTCCGTGTGGCTTTACCGGGCGCTAACGGTCCCAGCACAGTGTGGGCACATGGGCACGACTTCTCACTTCCCCCATGGCAGGTGTCTGCAGAACACTCACCCCCAACGTAGGTCCTTTCCCACCATTGCACCAGGATCCAACCCCCCTCCCCGACCAAACCTCTTCCTACCCCTGCTCCCCAGACCTCTTTACTTGGTGCAACACAGCAGACCCAGTGCAAGTTCTGCTCTGTGTTTCCCTTCTATTCTTATTTCTCCAATTCTGTCCATGATTGAGATCATCCTGTCTTCATCCTTCTCTTTCTGACTGGTCTCACTTCACATGATTCCTCTGGCTTCACCAAGATGAGGCGAAGAAGGTGACCTCATCATTCTTAACAGCTGAGTAATATTCCATTGTGTATATATACACAGCTTTCTCAGCCACTCATTATTGGGCATCATGGTCTCTTCAAAGGTTTGAAGTATTACTTGAATGTATTTTTAAAAGATTATTATTATATTTATTATTTATTTTCCCTTTTATTGCCCTTGTTTTATTGTTGTAGTTATTGTTATTGTTATTGATGTCATTGTTGGGCAGGACAGAGAGAAATGGAGAGAGGAGGGGAAGACAGAGGGGGAGAGAAAGACAGACACCTGCAGACCTGCTTCACCGCCTGTGAAGCGACTCCCCTGCAGGTGGGGAGCCGGGGGCTCGAACCGGTATCCTCACTCTGGTCCTTGCACTTTACACCACATGCGCTTAACCTGCTGTGCTACCGCCCAACTTAAAAGATTATTTTTATGACAGAAAGAGAGAGACTGCTTGTTTTTGGTATATTAGTGCTGAGGATTGAAGCTGGGACCTTTGGGGCCTCGGGTGTGCAAATCCCGTGCTCTAGCCTTTTCAGCTGCCTCCCTGGCCTTTGAGGTACTTAAGGGCTCGTGTTTGATTTTACTTAGACCTTCTTCCCGCCTGCAGAATGTTTATATCAAAGAGATGATAACGTGGACAAGATAGACCCCTCTGTCCTCGTTAGAAATCACAGGACGTGAAGGGGACACGGCTTAGTCACGAAATGTCCCAGTTTTGAGTGTGAATCAGTGAGCTCTGAGCCCATATCACCTCCTCCTCCCGCCCTCCTGTCACTGGCCCCAGGCCTCGCTGAGGTCTCTTTCTCCTCCTAAGGATGCAGCCACCCCAACTGAGACTTGCTCTCTGGCAGTTGGCACCTGCTCCCCGGTCTTTCTGTTTGTTTTCCTGGAGGGTGATTTTCCTCTCTGCGGGCTGAGGGGATGAATTCATGCAGCCTGAAGCTGTAACTTCAGTCTATTTTGAGGGCCTGATGTCTGGCCGGATGCTCTTGGAGAAACCCTGCCAGTTCCAATGTGATTCTGGGCCCCCAGAGCAAGTCTGGGAGGATCTGAGAGACAGAGGCAAACAGCATCATGGAAAGGAAAAAAAAAAAGGCCGAGCCCCCCCCCCCCGCCCTCCCCGTCCCCTGGGATGTGGACTGGGTTTGGGGCAGCTCTAGAACTCGCCTGGACCTGCCAGGCTGCCCTGTCCAGCCCTGACGACACGGGGCCCTGGCCAGCAGGACACCCCCCCACCAGCATGGAAACTGTGAGGCTGGCCTCACTGGCCGTGAGCAGAGCAGAGCAAGCAGAGCGAGTGAGTCCTGAGGGGAACTTATGTGGAGGGTGATGTCACCTCTCCCTGTTGCAAACTGAGACTTGCATGAGAGGGGCAGTTGGGACAGAGCCCAGGGAGTTGGGCCCGAAGGCTGAACAGCCCAGTGTCTGCCACCAGGGGGCGCGAGGGAGGCCAGGTGACTGGCACAGGGAACCGGGTCCCTTGGCTGAGGAGCTGAGCGAGGCTCCAGGAGGGGCCCCCCAGGGTGCGCCAGCTCAGCCTTCTGGGCAGGGGCAGAGGCCTCTCCTGGGCGTGTGCCACGCCTGGCCAGCTCTGCCTTCTCTCCCAGTGCAAAGTCCATGAAACGCTCACCCCACGTGAGTGCTGGGGGCACAGCTGCAGAGAGGTTGGGGGCCACCTCTCTCAGCCGCCTTCTCCACCCTCGCCCTGGGCAGGGCGGGAGCTCTGCCCGCTCAGCCCGACAAGCGGCGGGGGTCGGTGGTGGGGGGCAAGCCGAGCACAGACACTGGGCCTCTGGGGCCCTGGGTGCCAAGGGAGCTGGGAGATGGCGTGGCAGTAAACACACAGGACTTGCGTGCAAGGGGTCCCAGGTTCAGTCCCTGACAACACTAAAAGCCAGAGCTAAGCACTGCTCTGGCCAAAAGAAAAAATATATATATTAACATATTTATTTCATTTAACATGAGTGAGAGTTTTACATGATGCACACTCACACACATGCTCCAGGGTGATGCGTTCAATTTATTTGTTGAACAACCTGTAGCTTTTGCTCAATACAGGATTAGCCAGTTTTTTTGTATGTCTTTATGCATATTCAGCCTTGGTGTACATATAACTGTTAGCCATTGCACTTTCTTCTTTCCCATCTTTTTCCTGTGATGAGTGGTGGGCCCCAAGGTTGTAAGATCACAGTGTATAGTTCCCGCTGCACCCACCACCTAAGTGCTGTGCCCCCAGCTGTCAAAGACAACAGAGTGAGAACCACAAAGTGATAAGACTGTGACTCCTGAAATAACCTGATACTTAAACAAAGAACCATCAACTCAGAGAAAGTGAAGACAGAGCACATCAGCACATGCACCACTGGGGGTTGAACTGGGAACCTCAGAGATTCAAGTCAGATGTTCTGTCACTGGAGCCTCTGCCTCGGGCTCAAAGTGGCACAG
Source organism: Erinaceus europaeus (assembly GCF_950295315.1). Classification (NCBI taxonomy): domain Eukaryota; kingdom Metazoa; phylum Chordata; class Mammalia; order Eulipotyphla; family Erinaceidae; genus Erinaceus; species Erinaceus europaeus. The sequence continues at coordinate 55,457 of NC_080183.1, forward strand.
CGAGGCGGGATGGGTGAGGACCATGCAGTGGACTTCAGTGCAGGGCATGTAGAATCTTGGAGCAAACACATCACAGTGTGCGAGGGCCTGGGTTCAAGGCCCCGCTCCCCACCTGCGGAGAAGCCTCGTGAGTGGTGAAGCGTGTCTGCAGGTGTCTCTCTGTCTCTCTCTGTTTCCCTCTCTATCAAATGGTGTGTGGGGGGGTGGCCACCAGGAGCAATGTATCTGTCTTACAAACACTGAGCCCCAGTGATAACCCTGGTGACAATAACAACTGAAATAATGAAATGAGATAAAATAATCTCTGAGCTGAAACTTTGCATTGGATAAGTTTTAGTTTCGTATCAAATCTTAGAGACCACCTAGCCTAATATCCCTCTGTAAGACGGAAGCTCTTTCTTTTTAAAATTAAAACAAACCTTCATTTGGCACAGACTAATAAGAAATGAATCGCCAGATAGTAAATTGAAAAAAAACTACTGAGCAAATGTTGTTGTTACTGGGCACAGTTTTACACCATGCCAAGATCCACGTCAGCAAAGCCTCCCGTGTCATCAACTCCACACCGGACACTGGGTCCCCAGGCCATTCTGACCCTTTTTTCTGAATCTCCTGTCGAGTCCTTAGATCTGCTGGGATAGACTCATCCTGAGTGACTGAATATACACCATTTATTGATAGACAGAAAGAAATGGAGAGGGAGGGAGAGATAGAGACAGAGACACCTGCAGCCCTGCTTCATTGCTTGTGAAGCTCCCCATTGCAGGTGGGGAGTGGGGGCTTGAACCTGGGTCCTTTCGTACTGTAACATGTGCGCTCAACCAGGTGCGCCACCTCCTGCCCCCCTTGTTCTTTTCTTAAATCTGGCTGCTGAGTGAGATCTCCCTGTATTGCACCTCAGGCTGGCTTATGTCCCTTAACGGAAAGCAAAGCCGGAATCTTTTTACAACTGCCTAGAACCCGCCCCACCGTGTGCACAGATCCCAGCTCCCTCTTCTGCTCATCCGCTGGCAAGATGTGGGTTGTCTCCACATCTTGGCTGTGAGAGAGAGCGCCACCGTGGACACGGAAGTCCATGGCTCTTGGGACACGTGCCCTTGGGTGGATGCGATGAAAGCAGTTTGGGTCCTGTGACAGGCTCTTCCTTACGATTCAGACACAGACTCTAAACGTGGGGAGATCAACGTGGGTCAGAGATGTACAGAACACGGCAGCCCCTCCCGGTCCCTCAGCTTTCAATCTGCTGGACGGGGCAGGTGTGCTAGGTCTGGGGATGAGGGGGACTGAGCCTCAGCACCCAGGGAGTTGCTTGACAAGCAAAGGGCTCCTGGCTGACGTGCTGAAAGGACGGGACCTGAGGACCAGCCTGTGCTGTAGACTCGAGGTTCCTGTGATGGGTGGACATAGGGTGGGTCTGCACCCCGTTTCCTGTGAGCGCCTGCCTGATCCACCATGGAGGCTTCAGGCCCAGTGGGGTGGGGTGGAGGCTGGGCGGGGGCAGTGGCTGGGGGTGGTGGAGGCTGGGCGGGGGCAGTGGCGGGGGGTCGTGGAGGCTGGGAGGGGGCAGTGGCAGGGGGTCGTGGAGGCTGGGAGGGGGCAGTGGCTGGGGGTCGTGGAGGCTGGGCGGGGGCAGTGGCGGGGGGTCATGGAGGCTGGGAGGGGGCAGTGGCGGGGGGTCGTGGAGGCTGGGAGGGGGCAGTGGCTGGGGGTCGTGGAGGCTGGGAGGGGGCAGTGGCTGGGGGTCATGGAGGCTGGGAGGGGGCAGTGGCTGGGGGCCATAGAGGCTGGGCGGGGGGCCAGTGGCTGGGGGTCATGGAGGATGGGTGGGTTGCTCACTTTGTGCTCCTGTCTGCAGACATTGATGAGTGTCGCTACGGCTACTGCCAGCAGCTGTGTGCCAACGTGCCGGGGTCCTACTCCTGCACCTGCAACCCCGGCTTCACCCTCAATGAGGATGGGAGGTCCTGCCAGGGTAGGTGGTGCCCCAGAGTGACACTGGGGGAGGCCGGAACATTGCCAGGGTTGGTTGGGGTCCTGGAGAAATGGGTTCACACCCCCTGTGCTGTGAGGAGCCCGCCCTCAGGGGCCAGGTGGGGAGGGGCGGGAATCCAGTCACCCATGCACCCAGTCACCCGTGCACCCAGTCACCCGTGCACCCAGTCACCTGTGCACCCAGTCACCCGTGCATCCAGTCACCCATGCACCCAGTCACCCGTGCATCCAGTCACCCGTGCACCCAGTCACCCGTGCATCCAGTCACTCATGCACCCAGTCACCCTTGCACCCAGTCACCCATGCACCCAGTCACCTGTGCACCCAGTCACCCGTGCATCCAGTCACCCATGCACCCAGTCACCCATGCACCCAGTCACCCATGCATCTAGTCACCCATGCACCCAGTCGCCCGTGTATCCAGTCACCCGTGCATCCAGTCACCCATGAACCCAGTCACCCATGCATCTAGTCACCCATGCACCCAGTCACCCGTGTATCCAGTCACCCATGCAACCAGTCACCCATGCAACCAGTTGCCCATGCACCCAGTCACCCGTGCACCCAGTCACCCATGCATCCAGTCACCCATGCATCCACAGTCACCCGTGCACCCAGTCACCCGTGCACCCAGTCACCTGTGCACACAGTCACCCGTGCACCCAGTCACCCGTGCATCCAGTCACCCATGCATCCAGTCACCCGTGCACCCAGTCACCCATGCACCCAGTCACCCATGCATCCAGTCACCCATGCACCCAGTCACCCGTGAACCAAGTAACCCGTGCATCCAGTCACCCATGAACCCATGCACCCAGTCACCCATGCATCCAGTCACCCATGCACCCATGCATCCAGTCACCCACGCACCCAGTAACCCACGCACCCAGTCACCCATGCACCCAGTTACCCATGCACCCAGTCACCCATGCACCCAGTCACCCATGCACCCAGTCACCCGTGCACCCAGTCACCCGTGCACCCAGTCACCCATGCATCCAGTCACCCATGCACCCAGTCACCCATGCATCCAGTCACCCATGCACCCAGTCACCCGTGTATCCAGTCACCCATGCAACCAGTCACCCATGCAACCAGTCGCCCATGCACCCATGCACCCAGTCACTCGTGCACCCAGTCACCCATGCATCCAGTCACCCATGCACCCAGTCACCCGTGCACCCAGTCACCCATGCATCCAGTCACCCATGAACCCATGCACCCAGTCACCCATGCACCCAGTCACCCGTGCATCCAGTCACCCATGCACCCATGCATCCAGTCACCCATGCACCCAGTCACCCATGCACCCAGTAACCCATGCATCCAGTCACCCATGCACCCAGTCACCTGTGCACCCAGTCACCCGTGCACCCAGTCACCCAGGCATCCAGTCACCCATGCACCCACTCTCTCTTTTTCTTTTTTTCTTTTTTTTCCCCTCCAGGGTTATTGCTGGGCTCGGTGCCTACACCATGAATCCACCGCTCCTGGAGGCCATTTTCCCCCTTTTTTGTTGCCCTAGTTGTTGCAGCCTCGTTGTGGTTATTATTGCCATTGTTGACGTTGCTTTGTTGTTGGATAGGACAGAGAGAAATGGAGAGAGGAGGGGAAGACAGAGAGAGAGGGGGAGAGAAAGATAGACACCTGCATACCTGCTTCACCACCTGTGAAGCGACTCCACTGCAGGTGGGGAGCCGGGGGCTCAAACCGGGATCCTTACGCCGGTCCCTGCGCTTTGCGCCACGTGTGCTTAACCCACTGCGCCACCGCCCGACCCCCATCTTTTTCAGGCCACTGTCCAGGAGCACTTTGCTCTCTTGGACAATCCAGTTATCCTCCCATGCCCCAGGTCTCAGGTTTGAGTCCTGGAGTTATGTTCATGCCCCAGGCAGAGCTGTGACACACACACACACACACACACACAGACACACACACACACATAGACACACAATACAGACACACACACAGACACACACACAGACACACCTTTTATTCTGTTGAGTTTCTCTTGGGAACCACATCAGTACCTCACAGAGGATCCTTAGTGTTTTCCGTCAGAAGAGGTGCTGTGGATTGAGTAAGAACGGCATTCTTGATGACCAGAGGAAATCATGTTCCTTAGAGTCAAGCTCGCTGCCACCAGACAGGAAAGGGACAGTTGACTGAAAACAGACTTAGTATATTCTTGGACATTTTGTGAAAGTTTGAAATTAAATAAATAGAAGAGAACCACAGGTTTTTTTTTTTTTTTTTTAACTCTAAAACTGAGACACGTGGACTGCTGACAAGAGTCTTGTGGGCAATTTTAATTTTTTAAGATAATTTTTATTGTTAAATTCATTTTATTTTAAAATTTAGCTTGGATACAGAGAGAAATTGAGAGGAAACGTGGAAAGAGAGGAAGAGAGAGAGAGAGAAACAGACACATGAAGCCCTGCCTCACTACTTGTGGGGACTGGGGCCTTGAACCTGGGTACTTGTGAATTTAACCAGGTGCACCACCACCTGGCCCTCAAGGGCACTTTCAAATTTTATTTTATGTCTTTAGTTTTAGCACTGGGACCTCAAGCTTGCAATTCCGCTTCCAGAGGACTTCCCTCTGCTGGGGGGGCAGAGGAGGAGAGGGAGAGAGGAGGCAAAGCGGAGAGAGAGAGAGAGGGAGAGGGAGAGGGAGAGGGAGAGGGAGACAGAGTAGAGGGGGAGAGGAGGGGCGACACCGCACACCATCACACTATCCACAGAGTGCCCTCTGGTGCCATGCATGAGGCTCTGATGTCCTGGGTCTCAACCCCAGATCCTCAGTGGCAGTGATGTGTGCACTACAGGATGAGCTACCCTCCCACCCCCTCCCACCCACCCCCAGCTCTGTTGATGCTTCTCACGGGCGGGGGAGGGGGGGGGGGAGGGGACCTGGTGAATCTGGTAAACACAACCCATCCCAAACAGAAGGGCTGAAGGCTCAGACCCAGGGAGTCAGGGCAGTGCCGCCCCAGCCCTGGCCTCCAACCCGCAGGCCCCCAACCCTCCAAGCCACCAGCCTTCAGGCCCCCAGCCCCCAGCCTCAGCCCCCAGCCTGGGAGGGGGTGCCCAGCCCCTCAGCCCCTCAGCCCCCAGCCAGGGAGGGGGTCCCCAGCCCCTCAGCCCCTCAGCCCCCAGCCTGGGAGGGGGTCTCCAGCCCCCCAGCCCCTCAGCCCCGGCCCCCAGCCTGGGAGGGGTCCCCAGCACCCAGCCCCTCAGCCCCCAGCCTGGGAGGGGGTCTCCAGCCCCCCAGCCCCTCAGCCCCGGCCCCCAGCCTGGGAGGGGGTCCCCAGCACCCAGCCCCTCAGCCTCAGCCCCCAGCCTGGGAGGGGGTCCCCAGCACCCAGCCCCTCAGCCCCCAGCCTGGGAGGGGTCCCCAGCACCCAGCCCCTCAGCCCCCAGCCTGGGAGGGGTCCCCAGCACCCAGCCCCGGCCCCCAGCCTGGGAGGGGTCCCCAGCCCCTCAGCCCCTCAGCCCCCAGCCTGGGAGGGGGTCTCCAGCCCCCCAGCCCCTCAGCCCCGGCCCCCAGCCTGGGAGGGGGTCCCCAGCACCCAGCCCCTCAGCCTCAGCCCCCAGCCTGGGAGGGGGTCCCCAGCACCCAGCCCCTCAGCCCCCAGCCTGGGAGGGGTCCCCAGCACCCAGCCCCTCAGCCCCCAGCCTGGGAGGGGTCCCCAGCACCCAGCCCCGGCCCCCAGCCTGGGAGGGGTCCCCAGCCCCTCAGCCCCTCAGCCCCCAGCCTGGGAGGGGGTCTCCAGCCCCCCAGCCCCTCAGCCCCGGCCCCCAGCCTGGGAGGGGGTCCCCAGCACCCAGCCCCTCAGCCTCAGCCCCCAGCCTGGGAGGGGGTCCCCAGCACCCAGCCCCTCAGCCCCCAGCCTGGGAGGGGTCCCCAGCACCCAGCCCCTCAGCCCCCAGCCTGGGAGGGGTCCCCAGCACCCAGCCCCGGCCCCCAGCCTGGGAGGGGTCCCCAGCCCCTCAGCCCCTCAGCCCCCAGCCTGGGAGGGGGTCTCCAGCCCCCCAGCCCCTCAGCCCCGGCCCCCAGCCTGGGAGGGGTCCCCAGCACCCAACCCCTCAGCCCCCAGCCTGGGAGGGGGTCTCCAGCCCCCCAGCCCCTCAGCCCCGGCCCCCAGCCTGGGAGGGGGTCCCCAGCACCCAGCCCCTCAGCCTCAGCCCCCAGCCTGGGAGGGGGTCCCCAGCACCCAGCCCCTCAGCCCCCAGCCTGGGAGGGGGTCCCCAGCCCCTCAGCCCCTCAGCCCCCAGCCCCCCAGCCCCTCAGCCCCCAGCCTGGGAGGTGGTCCCCAGCCCCTCAGCCCCCGGCCCCCAGCCTGGGAGGGGGTCCCCAGCCCCTCAGCCCCCAGCCCCCAGCCTGGGAGGGGGTGCCCAGTCCCTGGCAACTGCCTAGCCCTGGTGGAGGCACTGGCAGACAGAATGAGGCCTTTGTGCAGACCCTGCCTGGCCTGTGGGGCCCACTTCCTCGTCTGGCTGGCAGCTCCCAGTGGCTGGGAGGCCGGCGTCTCCACCAGCTTAGTCAGGTGGAAACCAGGGCAGACAGGAAGGCGGCACTCAGAGGGCCTGATCCTGGGGTGTCTGGAAGGGGCTTCTCCCAAGCCAGCTGTCCCGTGAGCCCCCTGGGGATGGTGCCTGGCCCCGCTAAGCAGCTTAGGGCTGGGGCTGCCCTGTGCTGGGCTGCTGGGGTTGGGGGGAGGTTTGGGGGTGCCAGCACCCCCCATGACTGGGCGTCTCCTGGGTGAGCCTCCCACACAGTGGAGCCCAAGGCCCTTGTGTCTGCCAGCCAAGCCTGTCCTCTGCAGGCACCCAGGGGTGTCATGTCCGCAGGGAGTGTGACCTCATGCCTCACACAAGGGAGAGGGCTCTAGTCTCTCTCTCTCTCTCTCTCTCTCTCTCTCTCTCTCTCTCTCTCTCTCTCTCTCAGAAATTCTTTCTTTTAAAAAACATTTCTTAGGTTAAGTCATTAATTCATTAATGAATGAGAGAGAACCAGAGCACCACTCTGGTACTTGCAGTGCCAGGGATCAAACTCAGGACCTCAGGCTTCAGAGTCCAGTGCTTTATCCACGGCACCCCTCCTGGATGCACACTCTTTTTCTTTTCTTCTTTCCTCTTTATTTCAAGGCATTTAAATGCTTTGTTTACTGCATTATTTAATGAGAGAGATCTGAAGAGAAAGGCACACAGAGAGGGAGCCCGGGGACCTGCTCAGCTCTGGCTCATGGTGGTGCTGGGGATTGAACCTGGGTCGTCAGAGCCTCAGAGCCTCAAGCAGGGAAGTCTTTTACATAACCATTATGCTGTCTGTCCAGCTTTCTTTCCTTTTTTTGTGGTGCTGTAAACTTGTTGTATGGGATTTCCCACTGCAGGCTGATTTGCCATTTGGACAGACAGACAGCGGGAGACACAGGGAAGAGATCACAGAGCCTCCTCTAGCTCTGCGGCTCTGCCTGCTTGGTGCTGGGGCTTGAACCTGGGCCCTGTAATGGCAAGTCCTCTCCCCGTGAGCTACCCCCGGCCTTTGCAGTCTTGAAGCACCCCACATCTGTTCACCCCCACCCCCCACCTCCGCACTGGGGGTGCGCTCCCTGCACCCCACCCTACAGACTGAGCAAGTATGGCCCTGCTTCTTAGGTGGGAATCCCAGCACCTCAAGTTCCCTCGGGGCTGGGGGGCACCCACCTTCCATGGGCTGTCGCAGGCAGGGCGAGTGTTTGTCCTGTTTGAGACTCTCACTGGCGCCAGGGAACAGGCCTCCCTCCTGGCTGTCTAGCACCACCCCCCATGCCAGGGGCAGAGCTCCTCTCCTTTGAGCAGCTTCTCAAGCTTAGCAGGAAGCTGTGGGCTTTGCAAACACTCAGCCTCTGTTTGGAGTCGGAGGGCTTAATCCTGGCCTGGGAAGGGGGAGACTCCCCTGGGACTCACTGGTTCCAGGTCAGCCGACTGGCTGTGGAGAGGAGCGGCCCCATCACACCCACACGCACTCCCACCCCAGGCTGTGCAGAGTGAAGCTTGTGGACAGGCGCTGGCCTGGCCCCCACTTCCAGCGGGGTCCTCCTGGTGAGGAGGGCAACTTGAGGACTCCCTCAGGACAGACGCCGGCCTCTTGGTTGACAGACACTGACCTCTCATGAAGGAGAAAAGGCCTCTGGTTGGCTCAGCTGGTTGGGCTCCAGCCTGGGCTGTGCACAGCGCAGGGGCCGTGGGCTTCTCACAGAGCCCCACCCTGATGACCGGGTTGGACTGTCACTCTGACCAATGCGCTCACACTGGGGTTCGGACTCTCACATGTGACTGGGGGCTACAGGGTGTGGCCTACTCAGTCCATGGCAATGATACTTAGGATTATTCTTTTTAAAGTACTTCATTTATTTATTTTGGATAAAGGCAGGGAGAAATTGAGAGGGACAGGGGAGGTAGAGGGGGAGAGAGACAGAGAGACGCCTGCAGCCCTGCTTCCATCTTGCAGGTGGGGAGTGGGGGCTTGAACCTGGGCCCTTGTTTACTCTCATGTGTGTGCTCAGTCAGGTGCGCCACTGCCTGGCTCCAACAACTGGAATTATTGTCACTTTTCTTGTGTGGCACTGGGGTCTCACATGGGCATGATCGCAGCACCCCTGGGCTGGGTTTTTCATTCTTCTTACTCTAGATAGAGACCTGGGGGGGGGGAGGGAGACAGCACAGAGACGCTCACCTCTGGTGCCAGGGCTGGCACGGGGGCTGTGCGCATGGTGGAGTCTGTGCCCTGTAGGAGCAGCTGGCTCCTGGCCCCGGAATTGTCAGGACGTTCTGCCCCACGAGTGGCCACTGATGTGCTCTGGCTCCCGCAGACGTGAACGAGTGTGAGACAGAGAACCCTTGTGTGCAGACCTGCCTCAATACCTATGGTTCTTTCATCTGCCGCTGTGTCACGGGCTACGAGCTCGAGGAGGATGGTGTCCGGTGCATTGGTAAGGGGCCACCAGGCTGGGGCTGGGCACCCTGGGTAAGGGGCCACCAGGCTGGGGCTGGGCACCCTGGGTAAGGGGCCACCAGGCTGGGGCTGGGCACCCTGGGTAAGGGGCCACCAGGCTGGGGCTGGGCGCCCTGGGTAAGGGGCCACCAGGCTGGGGCTGGGCGCCCTGGGTAAGGGGCCACCAGGCTGGGGCTGGGCGCCCTGGGTAAGGGGCCACCAGGCTGGGGCTGGGCGCCCTGGGTAAGGGGCCACCAGGCTGGGGCTGGGCGCCCTGGGTAAGGGGCTACCAGGCTGGGGCTGGGCACCCTGGGTAAGGGGCTACCAGGCTGGGGCTGGGTGCCCTGGGCCCCAGGTAGAAAGGGCCAAGGGCTCCCCACCCAGGCCTTTCCCCTCCTTGCCAACTTCAGTTCTGCTTCCGGATGTTTCTCTGCAGTCCAGTAACTTGCTGACGGGTGACTGTCCTAACCACTTGGCCCCCGTCTACCAAAGTCCAGGGAGCTGCCCTTGGGCTTCTGAGATGGGAAGAAAGGGAGGGCCCGGTTTTGCACGCTGGGTCATCTGTTCCCACGAGCACCCACTCAGGTCCTGAGGGACGGGCTCACAGAGTGCTAGTGCTGCAGAGTACCAGGCCCCTTGAGTCTCACAGGACGGGGCTGGCTGGTGGGTGAGTGAATGGCATTCGGACGGTCTGAAACCTCGGCCAATGGTCAGCACCTGGATCCAGGCCCAGCAGGAGATAGTTCTCCGAGCAGTGAGCCAAGTCTCCAGTGCTGCACAAGAGAAATCTTGTTAAATATTTTTATTTATTACTGGATAGAGACAGAGAAATTGAGACGAGAGGGGAGACAGACACCTGCAGCCCTGCTTCGCTGCTTGTGAAGCTCTCCCCCTGCAGGTGGGGACCGGGGGCCTGAGCCTGGGTCCTGTGCCCTGTAACGTGCGCTCAGCCAGGGGCGCCGCCACCCGGCCCCTCGATGGCTGTGTACGCCTTCCTTCCAGGCCTGAGAAGCTGTGGTCTCTGCCCATGGCAGCCCTGGGCCCTCACGCTTGAGCTGTGGGCGGAAGGTGTCAGGCCTGTGGTCCTCCTGCACCATCGTGCCTGGACCACTGTGTGCCTCTCTGCTCTGCACCCTCCCGTCCCTCCTATTCCTCTCCTCCTCCTCTTTCTCTTCCTCTCTCTCCTCCTCCTCCTTCTGCTCTTCCTCTTTCTCCTCCTTCTCTTCCTCTCTCTCCTCCTCCTCCTTCTGCTCTTCCCCTTTCTCCTCCTTCTCCTTCTCATTCTTCTTCTCCTTCTCTTCTCTTTCTCTTTTTCTTTTTGTCAACATGGAGGGACAGTAAACTCCACCTGTTCACTTTGGCCTTTGGCTACCAGTACAATTGGGAACTTGGTCTGAGTCAGTGATGCCTCCCTGTAGCTCTCAAAATAAGTGGTCCCCCCTAGTCACAGACATCTCTCAGTCCTGAAGAACCAGAGTCCTGGCCCCGGGCTCCATTGTCAGAGGAGCTGAATGAATGAGGCATTGTGTGGTGGCTTCACTTGGGCCCTTAGACTGGAGGGCAGAACTCTCTGGAACAAAAGCAGACCCCTCTGTGGGGCCAGGAAAGCCACAGGAGGTGGGCACAGAGCCCCTGGGGGAAGGGTCAGCCCTGGAAGCAGTAAGGAAACGCCCTGTGGTGGCAGAAGCTGCCGTCTTCCTACATCCCACTCCTCCCCTCCCAGGAACCTAGGTGCAGGGAGTGAAGGGGTGGAAAGCCGGCCTTCTGCGGGGCGTGTACAGAGCTTCTAGAGCTTCTAACACCTCTCTCTCTCTCTCTCTCTCTCTCTCTCTCTACCGACATGAACTGACTATCCTCAGAAGTGTGCAATGGGGTGGCTGGGGCCATGAGATCAAACTTGGTACAGAGCACACATTACCCTGTGCAAGGAGCCAGGAGCCAGGTTCAAGCCCCAGGTCTCCACTTGCAGCAGGGGAAGCTGTACTGCAGCTCTCTCTCTCTCCCCCCCCTCCCCCTCTCTCCCTCCCCCTCCCCCTTCCCCTTCCCTCTTCCTCCTTTTATGGTTCTCACTGTCTCTAAAGGAAAAAAGAAAAGAAAAAAGTACACCAGAAGTGATAGAACTAATCTGCAGGCACTGAGCCCCAGAAATAACCCCATAGGAAAAGATCTTTTTAAACCAGAGCTTGTAGACGACAAATTCTCTGGAGGTGACGTTTTGCATTTTGCTGCTGCTCCTCCTTGAAGTATAAACAGGGTCTTCAAGCTTGGTGGAAACTAGCCAGGATCTCCACCACCACCACCCGCTCTGATGCATGAAAAAAAAATAATTCTTTTTCCTTACAACACTGCTTTTTAAATTTTGTTTTAAATCTTCATTTATTTGATAGAGACAGCCGGAAATTGAGAGGAAGGGGGAGATAGAGAGAGAAGGAGACAGAGAGACACCTGCAGCCCTGCTTCACCACTTGTGAAGCTTTTCCCTTTCTGGTGGGGACTGGGGGCTTGAACCTGGGTCCTTGTGCACTGTAACATGTGCGCTCAGCCAGGTGCACCACGCCCAGTCCCTTTTTTTAAAAAAATTTTATTATTATTTTAAAATGTTTATTGTTGTAGTTATTATTGTTGTCATCATTATTGGATAGGACAGAGAGAAATGGAGAGGGGAGGGAAGACAGAGGGGGAGAGAAAGACAGACACCTGCAGACCTGCTTCACTGCTTTGTGAAGCGACTCCCCTGCAGGTGGGGAGCCGGGGGCTCAAACTGGGATCCTCATGCCGGTCCTTGTGCTTTGCGCCAGGTGTGCTTAACCCGCTGCGCCACCACCTGAGTCCCCCAGCCCCTTACACTCACACTATTGGTGATCCCACAAGGCCTGTGCACCGCCGCTGTGCTGTCTCAACCAGCCCAGACGAGTGCGGCCAGCTGAGGGGAGGTTCCAGTCCGGTGTGAGAGCACTCAGTGATCAGTACTCGGTGATCAGCACCCGGTGATCAGCACCCGAGCTCGTGGCAGTGGAGAGCAGCTCGCGTGTCCTGTCTGGGGGTGGGGCAGCACCCGAGGACGTGTCACATGGGGAAACGAGCGAGCGAGAGCAAGTTTGGGGGAAACAACAGATGAAAGAAAAACATGTTTTCTTTGGCAAGCTTCTGGAGGGAGGCTCAGACAGCGGCTCCTTGCCAAGTGCGAGTGCGGGAGGGGCTGGCCCTGGGCTGGCCTGCGTCTGCTCTGCCTGCGGCTGCAGGCCCGGCACCCCCATGTCCCTGACTGAGTCCTGTCACCCAGCTCTCGTGCCCACGTCCCAGAGGCCCCACCCCAGGCCGCCCCCGACTTTTCTCTTTCAAGGAGAGTCATTCAGCTCACAGTTCTGCCTCTGGCTGTCTGGTTCTGGGGCTGAGGCTGGGGCCTCTTGCTTGAGAATCCTGGGAACCACAGCCCTGGACAAACAAGAGTTTTTGTTGATTAATTTTAAAGATGTATTTATTTTGTTAAATATTCCTTTTTCTAAAGCTTTTTAACTTTATTTAGTTTGATAGGGCAGAGAGAAATTGAGAGGCGAGAGGGATAGAGAGGGAGAGAGGCAGAGAGACACCTGCAGCCCTGCTTCACTGCTTCTGAAGTTTCTCCCCTGCAGTTGGGGACCGGGGGCTTGAACCAGGGCCCTTGCTCATGGTAACATGCACTTAACCAGCTGTGCCACCTCATGGCCCCCAACTTTTAAAGATTTATTTATATTTATTTATTTAAAAGGACTTGTTTATATGTTTATTTTGGAGGGAGGGAGAGAAAGGACCAGAGCATTATTCAGTGCTGTTGGTGAGATGACAACCTGCCCATGTGCTACCAACTCTACTGTAGCCATTAGCCTCCCGATAAAAAATAAAGAAAAGATCTTTTATTTTAAAGATATTTACTTATGTGAGGGAGAGAAGGTGGAGGAGGAGGGGAGAAAAAGAGCAAGAGAAACAGAACATCTGGCGACATGGGACTTGAGTCCGGTGCCTTAGCCATTGTGTGGCCTCCCAGACTGCCACTGTGAGAATCTTAATGTGGGGCTAGGAGGTAATGCCCCTGGTCACGTGCACACGTCACCATGACCAAGGGCCCAGGTTCAAGCCCCCACACCCCACCTGCAGGAGGGAGGCTCCAGCAGCAGTGAAGAAGCTGCAAGTGTCTCTCTGCTTCATCCTTTCTGTCTTCCTCTCCCCTCTCAGATTTTCTGTTGAGAGAGAGAGAGAGGAGAGAGGGAGGGAGAGAGAGAAGGAGGGAGAGAGAGAGGGAGGGAGACAGGGGCTGCCGAAAGCCCTCATCTTCACAGAGGCATCAACCCCAGTGATAACTGTGCTGTCAGTTAAAAGCAGCTTAAATGTAGTTGACTGGGGCCAGTGGTGGCTGGCCTGGTAGAGTGTGTGCTGTGCTTGGCAGGGACCCAGGTCTAAGCCCTCCAACCTCATCTATAGGGACCAAGTGTCACAAGCGGTGAAGCGGGGCTGCAAGTGTCTCTCCCTCTCTATCCCCCTTTATATTTCTTGCTGTCTCTATAAAGAAATAAATAAAACAAACAAAAGTGAAGAGAAATATTCTTGGCATCCTTGGCCTTGTCTGTATGGTTCTTTCAGTTGTGATGTCAGGAATAGGCACTAAGGGGCTATTGGTATTGCTGTGGTTGCCCACTGGGACAGTTGGGGGGGGGGGTTGCAGGGAGGCCTGTACCCAGAAGACTCCAACAGTCAACTGCATCTCAGCCGAGAGACGGGAGGAGGAGAAATAAGCCAGTTGCCGGCAAAGCAAAGCCAGAGGCAGGGGCTGTTGGAAGCATGTGGAAACAGAATCCTGCTCCCTTTAGTTTCTCCTCCTCCCCTCCTCCCCTTCATTTGATGGGATAGGGAGAATTTGAGAGGGGAAGGAGAGGAAGATAGAGAGGGAGAGAGACAGACACCTGCAGCCCCACTTCACTGTTCATGAAGCTCCCCCCTGCAGGTGGGGACTGGGGGGGTTCGAGCCTGAGTGTACCTCAGGTGCCTGGCCTTGCTCAGCTGAGTGTACCTCCCCCGGCCCTCCAGCCCCATTCAGGAGGCAGTTCTCCCACCAGTCAAGCTGTCAGAGCATCACTGGGCATCCTCCTAGGCCGCGAGCCTCGAGCCCGTCTGCCGGCAGCTCCTGTTGGCAGAGCCCCTTCAGGGCTCAGGAGGGAGTAGGTGAGGGCTCATGGCCACCGAGCCTGTCCTGGGGAGTCTGGGGTGGTGGCAGCAGCTGTGACTCTCTCCCCCCCCACTCCAGACATGGATGAGTGCAGCTACTCCGAGTTCCTCTGCCAGCACGAGTGTGTGAACCAGCCTGGCTCCTACTTCTGCTCCTGCCCCCCCGGCTACGTCCTGCTGGATGACCACCGGAGCTGCCAGGGTGAGGCCACCGGAAGCTCACGGCCACTGCAGGCAGGGGACCCTTGGTTGTCCTCACCTGGGAGGTGACGGGGGAGGTGACGGGGCAGGAGGATCCCAGAGCGGCGGGGTTTAGGGCTGGAGGGAGCCCGGGCTGGCGGCTTCTGGCACTGGGAGCCCTCCCTGGACCGCAGGAAAGACGCGGCCGCTTCCTGAAGCCTCAGGTGGTGGGTGTGCTGCCCTGCTGGGCTTGGTCTGGCCTCCCAGGCCTCTCCCTCAGCCCCTCGGGAGGAACCCGGCCAGCGCTCCCTGTGGCCTCGGACGGCTTGTGGCCGGGGTCCAGGCTGCTCATGGCTCCTGCAGGGCAGGCCAGTCTGTTTTCCTTCTGTTTCTTAATTTTATTTTTCTTATATTTGATGAGACAAAGATATTGAGAGGGGGAAGAGATAGAGGGAGAGACAGAGAGACACCTGCAGACTTGCTACGCCACTCATGAAGCTTCCCTCCTGCAGGGGAGACCAGGGGCTTGAACCTGGATCCTTGCGCATGGTGACTTGTGCGCTCGGCCAGCTGCACTACCCCCGGGCACTCTTTACCTCTTTTTTATTATCATAGTTCTTTAATTTTTTAATTATCTTTATTTATTGAGTGGGTAGAGACAGCCAGAAATTAAGAGGTAGGGGAGATGGGGAGAGAGAGAGACAGAGGGACACATGCAGCCCTGCTTTACCACTTGTGAATCTTTTCCCCTGCAGGTGGGGCCCAGGGGCTTGAACCTGGGTCTTTGCACACTGTAACACGTGCACTCAACCAGGTGCACCACCACTGGCCCTCCAGTATCAAAATTCTTTATTTCACTTTTAGCTTCTGAGAGCAGACTTTTTTTTGCCTTCAGGGTCATTGCCGGGGCTCGGTGCCTGCACCAGGAATCCACTGCTCCTGGAGGCCATTTTTCCCATTTTGTTGCCCTTGTGACCTTTGTTGTCAGTATTATTAATCTTGTCATTGCTGCAGACGTTTAGCATAAAACTGACACGTCTTTTGTGTGAAGCTAGTGAAAGGGGTGACACTCGACACGGCCCGCACACCCCACACGCCCGGGTTTGGACTCACCTCAGCCTGGGCGTCGGTCATGGCCCGAGGCCGCTTGGGGATCCAGCGCTCCGTGAGGCACCCCGGGCACCCCCAGCCCTGCCGCGGCCTGGGTCCCGGGCTCAGCCCCCACCACCTGCTTGTGTTGCAGACATCGACGAGTGTGAGCACAGGAACCACACGTGCAGCCTGCAGCAGAGCTGCTACAACCTGCAGGGCGGCTTCAAGTGTGTGGACCCCATCCGCTGCGAGGAGCCCTACATCCGCATCAGCGACAAGTGAGGGGCTCCGGCAGAGTGCGGGGTCTGTGGGGAGAGCGAGGACTGGGCCCGGCCTCCTGCCTGCCCCCCAGCCCCAGCTCTCTGGCCCTCCTCCACACACACCAGAGCCGCAGAGCTGTGTGGAGATTTCCAGAAAACTGACCAACAGGAGAAGCAGAGTCCACAGGCCTCGGCTCCCCTTATTTTATTTGCCTTTGTTGTTATTTTGACTGCCACTAGGGCTGCCACTGGGAATCCACCACTCTCGGAGGCCTTCTATTCCTTTTCTTCTTCTTTCCTTTTTCCTTCCTTACTTCTTTCTTTCTTTCTTTTTAAATGTGAATATACTACTCTTTTTAATTACAGAGACTAGAAACTCTGTGGATCTTCAATTTACCAACTTGTTTGCTGCTTTATTTGATTTATTTTATTACTATTCTCATTATTATTATTGCTATTTTTATTTCTTTATTGGGGAATTAATGTTTTACATTCAACAGTAAATACAATAGTTTGTGCATGCATAACATTTCCCAGTTTTCCATATAACAATACACCCCCCACTAGGTCCTCTGTCATCCTTCTTGGGCCTGTATTCTTCCCACCCACCCACCCCAGAATCTTTTACTTGGGTGCA
This sequence comes from Erinaceus europaeus, assembly GCF_950295315.1. Classification (NCBI taxonomy): domain Eukaryota; kingdom Metazoa; phylum Chordata; class Mammalia; order Eulipotyphla; family Erinaceidae; genus Erinaceus; species Erinaceus europaeus. The sequence continues at coordinate 71,796 of NC_080183.1, forward strand.
ATACACCAGTTCAGGTTCTACTTGTGTTTTCTCTTCTGATCTTGCTTTTCAACTTCTGCCAGAGTGACATCATCCCATATTCATCCTTCTGTTTCTGACTTATTTCACTTAACACGATTTTTTCAAGGTCCATCCGAGATCGGCTGAAAACGGTGAAGTCACCATTTTTTACAGCTGAGTAGTATTCCATTGTGTATATAGACCACAACTTGCTCAGCCACTCATCTGTTGTTGGACACCTGGGTTGCTTCCAGGTTTTGGCTATTACAAATTGTGCTGCTATGAACATATGTGTACACAGATCTTTTTGGATGGGTGTGTTGAGTTCCTTAAGATATATCCCCAGGAGAGGGATTGCAGGGTCATAGTGTAGGTCCATTTCTAGTCTTCTGAGAGTTCTCCAGACTGCTCTCCACCAAGGTTGGACCCATTTACATTCCCACCAGCAGTGCAGGAGGGTTCCTTTGACCCCACACCCTCTCCAGCATTTGTTGCTGCTACCTTTTCTGATATATGACATTCTCACAGGAGTGAAGTGGTATCTCATTGTTGTCTTTATTTGCATTTCTCTGACAATCAAAGACTTGGAGCGTTTTTTCATGTGTTTCTCAACCTTTTGGATCTCTTCTGTGGTGAATATTCTGTCCATAACCTCTCCCCATTTTTGGATGGGGTCATTTGTTTTCTTGTTGAATTTGGCAAGCTGTTTACATATTTTGGTTATTAAACTCTTATCTGATGTATGGCATGTAAAGATCTTCTCCCATTCTGTGAGGGGTCTCTTGGTCTGGGTAGTGGTTTCTTTTGCTGTGCAGAAGCTTTTTAATCTGATGTAGTCCCATAGGTTTATGCTTGGCTTCGTCTTCTTTGTAATTGGATTCGTTTCATTGAAGATGAAAAAAATTTATGCGGAAAAGAGTTCTGCCAATATTTTCCTCTAAGTATCTGATAGTTTCTGGTCTAACATCCAAGTCTCTGATCTACTCGGAATTTACTTTTGTATTTGGTGAAATACAGTGGTTCAGTTTCATTCTTCTGCATGTTTCAACCCATTTTTTTCCCAACACCATTTGTTGAAGAGACTCTGCTTTCCCCATTTAATAGTCTGGGCCCCTTTGTCAAAGATTAGATGTCCTTAGATTAGATGGGGGCTCACTTCTGGGCTCTCAGTTCTATTCCACTGGTCAGTGTGTCTATTCATGTTCCAGTACCAAGCAGTTTTGATGACAATGGCCCTATAATACAATTTGAGATCTGGGAGTGTGATGCCTCCAGTTCTGTTCTTTCTTCTCCAGATTGTTTTGGCAATTCTAGGTCTTTTCTGGTTCCAGAGAAACATTTGTAGCATTTGTTCTATTTTCCTAGAAATTGTGTTTGGGATCTTGATGGGGATAGCATTAAATTTGTAGATGGCTCTGAGTAGTATATTCATTTTGATGATGTTAATTCTGCCAACACATGAACATGGAATTTCTTTCCACTTCTTTGCATCTTTTTCAATTTCCTTGAGTAGTGACTCATAATTTTTCGTATACAAGTCTACAATTCTTTCACTTCTGTGGTTAGGTTTACTCCTAGATATTTTATTGTTTTTGTTGCTATAGTAAAAGGAATTGATTTCTGGATTTCAATTTCTTCTAACTTAGTGTTTGCATAGAGGAATGCCACTGACTTTTGAATGTTAATTTTGTAGCCTGACACCTTACTGTATTGCCTGATGATTTCCAAAAGCTTCTTGCTGGATTCCTTAGGTTTTTCTAAGTGTACTAACATGTCATCTGCAAATAGGGAGAGTTTGACTTCTTCTCTTCCAATCTGTATGCCTTTAATTCCTTGCTCCTGCCTGATTGCTATGGCAAGAACTTCCAACACTATGTTGAATAGTAATGGTGATAGTGGGCAGCCCTGTCTAGTACCTGATCTTAGTGGAAATGCTTCCAGTTTTTCACCATTGAGTATGATGTTGGCTGTAGGTTTGCTATATATAGACTCCACTCTCTTCAGGAATTTTCCATCTAGTCCCATTTTTTGTAGTGTTTTGATCATAAAAGGATGTTGTATTTTGTCAAAGGCTTTCTCTGCATCTATTGATATGACCATGTGGTTTTTGATCTTGCTTTTATTCATGTAGTGGTTAATGTTGATTGATTTAGGTATATTAAACCAACCTTGCATACCTGGGATAAACCCCACTTGGTCATGATGAACAATCTTTTTAATATACTGTTGTATCTGGTTGGCTAGAATTTTGTTCAATATTTTCGCATCTATGTTCATCAGAGATATTGGTCTGTAGTTTTCTTTTTTGGTTGTGTCCCTGTCTGCTTTTGGTATCAGGGTGATGTTGGCTTCATAGAAGCTGGCAGGGAGTATTCCAGTGTCCTCAATCTTCTGGAAAACTTTTAAAAGTAGAGGTATTACTTCTTTTTAAAAAATATTTATTTATTTAATCCCTTTTGTTGCCCTTGTTGTTATTATTGTTATTGCTGTCATCATCATTGGATAGGATGGAGAGAAATGGAGAGAGGAAGGGAAGACAGAGAGGAGGAGAGACAGACAGACACCTGCAGACCTGCTTCACTGCCTGTGAAGCGACTTCCCTGCAGGTGGGGAGCCTGGGGCTCGAACCGGGATCCTTATGCCTGTCCATTAACGCTTCGTGCCACCTGCGCTTAACCCACTGCGTTACTGCCCGACTCCTGGTATTAGTTCTTCTTTGAAAGTTTTTGTAGAATTCATTTGTAAAACCATCTGGTCCAGGAATTTTATTATTGGGAAGGTTTTTTATAACTGTTTCAATTTCATTAGCTGTGATGGGCCTGTTCATATTATCTAGTTCCTCTTTAATTTTGGAAGTTCGTAGGTTATCTAGGAAATCATCCGTTTCTTCCAGGTTCTCTAGCTTGGTGGCATATAGTTGTTTGTAGAAGCCTCGCATGATATGTTGAATTTCTGCGGTGTCTGTTGTGATATCTCCTCTTTCATTTATGATTCTATTTATTTGAGTCTTCTCCCTCTCTTGTTTTGTGAGTCTGGCTAAAGGTTTGTCAATTTTGTTCACTCTTTCAAAGTACCAACATTTACTTTCATTGGTCTTTTGTATGGTTTTCTTATTTTTAATGTTATTGATTTCTGCCCTAACTTTAGTGATTTCTGTCCTTCTGGTTGCTTTAGGCTTCCTCTGTTCTTCTTTTCCTAGGTCTTTAAGATGTGCAATCAGGCTGCTTATTCGTGCTTTTTCTTGTTTCCTAATGTGTGCTTGTATGGCTATGAACTTCCCTCTCAGTACTGCGTTAGCTGTGTCCCAAATATTTTGATAGCTTGTGTCTTCATTTTCATTGAATTCTTAAGACATTTTGATTTCTTCCTTTATTTCTTCTTTGACCCAGTAGTTGTTAGTAGTGTACTATTGAGCTTCCACATTTTGGGACTATTACTAATCTTTTGTTGATTGTGAAGTGTTTGTTTAATTCCACTGTGGTCTGAGAAGATGCTTGGAATGATTTCAATGCTCTTGAATTTGCTGATGCTCTCTTTGTGGCCTAACATATGGTCCATCCTTGAGAATGACCCATGCGAACTTGAGTAGAATGTGTATTCCAGTTTCTTGGGGTGAATGACTCTGAAAATGTCCAATAGTTCTAGTTTATCTATCTTGTCATTTAGCTCCCTTATGTCTTTATTGATTTTCTGCCTGGATTATCTGTCAAGTTGAGAGAGTGGGGTGTTGAAGTCCCCTACTATGACTGTGTTGCTGTTAATATATTGCTGTAGCTCTTTCAGTAGATGTTTGAATATATTTAGATGTCTTCTCATTGGGTGCATAGATGTTAATAATTGTTAAGTCCTCTTGATTGACTGATCCTCTGAGCATTAAGTAGTGTCCATCCCTATCTTTTAAAATTTTATTTAAAGTCTATCATGTCAGATATGAGAATAGCTGTTCCTGCCCCTTTTTGTGGGCCATTGGCTTGTATGATGGTTTTCCATCCTTTCACTTTGAGTCTGTGTTTGTCTTAGGTTTGAGTTAGGTGGGTTTCCTGTAGACAGCATATTGTTGGGTTGTGTTTTCTGATTCATCTTTCTACTCTGTGTCTTTTAATAGGTGAATTCAGGCCATTGACATTTATTGATATCAAAGATTGAAGATATTTTAATGCAATTCTTGTAGATTTTTTTAGAATGTTCTGATATATGGCATATTTATGGTGGTCTGACTGTTTATAGGAGACCCTTCAGAATTTCTTTCAGGGAAGGCTTGGTGATAGTTTATTCTTTTAGCTGTTGCTTGTCCGAGAAGGTTTTTATGCCTCCATCTAATCTGAGTGACAGTCTAGCAGGATACAGTATTCTTGGCTGAAAGCCTTTCTCATTGAGCACTCGATAGATATCTTGCCACTCTCTTCTGGCCTGTAGTGTTTGTGTGGAGAAGTCTGCTGCTAATCTTATGGGTTTTCCTTTGTAGGTGACTCCTTGTTTTTCTCTTGCAGCCTTGAGGATCCTTTCTTTATCCTTATTCCTTTCCATTTTAAATATGATGTGTGTCAGTGTCTTTAAGTCTGGGTTAATTCTGTTTGGGACCCTCTGGGCTTCTTGAGTCTTTATGTCTTTGATGTTGTCTAGACTAGAGAAGTTCTCAGCTATTATGGCCTGGAGAATGCTTTCTTCCCCTCCCTCTCTTTCTTCCTCTGGTTAGCCAATAATGTGTATATTGTTTCTTTTGAAGTCATCCCATAGGACTCTGTTGTTGCTTTCAGCATCTCTTAATCTCTTTTTGAGATCTCTTACTTCTTTTTTAGTTGTCTCTAATTTGTCCTCGATCTTGCTAATTCTGTCTTCAGCCTCATTGATTCTATTCTCTCTCCCCTATACTGTTTTCTGGAGTTCTTCTATTTTGTTACCCTGTTCTGATACCCTGTTTCAGCTAGTTGTGTTCTTAGCTCAGCTATTTCAGCTTTCAGCTCTCTAATAACTTTGAGATAATTAGTGTTTTCTTCCAGGGTCTCATTTGTTGTTTCTGCATTTCTGATGAGAATTCTTTCAAACTCTTTACTCACTCCTGTGATTATTTCCTTAGCTAGTGTTTGGATGTTGACCTCATTATTTTGTGCTTCAACCTTTGGGGGGCTTTTAGCTGGACTCTAGCCCTGGTTCATTTCTCCAATATTTCTTCTTGTTGGTTTAACCATTTTTTTAATATTTATTTATTCCCTTTTGTTGCCCTTGTTGTTTTATTGTTGTGGCTATTATTGTTGTTGTCGTTGTTGGATAGGACAGAGAGAAATGGAGAGAGGAGGGGAAGACAGAGAGGAGGAGAGAAAGATAGACACCTGCAGACCTGCTTCACCGCCTGTGAAGCAACTCCCCTGCAGGTGGGGAGCCGGGGTTCGAACCGGGATCCTTATGCCGGTCCTTGTGCTTTGCACCACCTGAGCTTAACCTGCTGCGCTACAGCCCGACTCCCGGTTTAACCATTTTATATAGTATGTTATGAGGTCCCTCTCTCAGCACTTTTCAAATTACTGATCACTCTTGTCTGGATTGACTTGCGTCTAAGTAAGGTAATTAAAGGGTTCACAGTTGTGGAAGTTGACAGTTGTTTCAATAGTATTTTAATCCCTGAGTTGGAGCTCAGTGCCTTAAAAGCGTCTTTTATTCTTTTTCTTCCCTGTAGGCTATGGGATCCTGAGGGCTTTTAAAGTATTAGTAGGCTTCTTAGCTTAATCCCTCACTCCTGACCAAGAGATAAATCAGAGTGGGGAAGAGGTAATCAAGTGGTTTTGCAAAGAGTCTCACAGCCCCACTGCTAGGCCATCGAGGTATAGGTCTTCTCTTGAGTTTCCTGGTTAGTTCTCTCCCCCCGATGCTCCAGATTCTGAGGGCAGTAGCAACGGAGACTCACAGTTGCATTTGGTGAGTCTCAGGGGAGTCCTTTCCTCCCTTCAGCTGTCTTTTTGTTGGTGAGACAGACTGGAGGTGGTGTCTCAACTGGTAAACTGCCGGACTGTTACCAGCCACTTAATCTCTCCCTAGGCTCCTCTCTGTCCTCGAGCCACACGTGTTTGCACTCACCAGTGATTTGGTGGGTTCCTGAAGTCGTTCTAGTCCTGTCTTGTTGCGGTCCCAGGTGGTCTCCTTTGGTATTCCTAGTTGACCCGGGAGAAGAGAGGAGAGAAACACAGCTGCTGCTGCTCTGTAGCCCCGCCTCTGGAAGTCTATTATTATCATTATTATTATTTACCAGAGCACTGCTCAGCTCTGGCTTGTGGGGGGGTTGAATCTGGGCCTCTGAATCCTCAGACAAGAGTTTCTTTGCATAACCAGAGAGAAATTGAAATGGAAGGGGAGACAGAGAAGGAGAGAGACAGTGACCCCTGCAGCTCTGCTTCGCCACTCATGATGCTTCCCCTTATAGGTGGGGAGTGGAGGCTTGAACTTGAGTCCTTGCATAGCCCAAGTCTCACTCAGAGTCTGCCCTCCATACACATGAGAGGGCTGGACAGGTGCACTGTTCAAGGGCTAATTACGTCTGTATTGAGGAGATAATCAAGAGGTGAAATGACTGGGATAGTGTTTTTCTGTCCCCGGTCAGCTGGGAGTTCCTTTTCCTTGTCTGTCTCCCAGTTGTTACGGGGCTCCTCCACCCTGCATGGCTCTGCCACACCCCAGTGGGCTTTTATTATAGATGGTGAAAGACAGAGGGAGATAGAGGGGAGAGGGCTTCACTGCTTGTGAAGCTTCCTCTGTGCCAGGGGTCCTCGCACAGGACCTTGCACGTGACAAAGGCGTGCTTATCCTGTTGGTCGCAGTGTCCCGGAAGGACGGCGGGGGTTTGGCCGTCAGTACAGTTGAGGTGGACGTGGTGAGGAGCAGCTGGAGGTTGGGTGGTATTTTGGAAGCAGGGCCAGTCCTTCTGAAGGCACTTTGAGATTCGCTCTGGGTCCAGCCAGATCCCAGTGGGTGTTCTCACCCTCTTGTGAACACCCTTGGGGTGAGCCTCAGAGAGAAGGCAAGAGGTGGGGGTAGTCAAGCATGGGGGGTCTTGGTAGTAAGAGTCCGTGATTTTATCTGATGGGGATACTATTGCGGTGTTTCAAATGACCTGCTTGGAGCTAGGGGGACTCGAGTCTGTGGAGTTATGTCTCCTATTAGAAGGTGAGCCAGGGCCAGGCTCCCCACCTGCAGGGGAAGCTTCACAGGTGGTGAAGCAGTGCCTCTGTCTCTGTCTCTCTTTATGACCTCTGAGGTTATTGCTGGGACTCAGTGCTGGCATTCACAGTGGCCATAGTCTCGCTTTGTAACTTTTTAAAAAATTTTTATTTTATTCCCTTTTGTTAATCTTGTTGTTCTATTGTTGTAGTTATTATTGTTGTTTCTTTCTAACTTTTTAAAAATTAGATAGGACAGATAGAGATTATGAGAGGATGGTGAGATATAGAGAAAGACAGACACCTGCCTGCTTCAGCACTCAAGAAGCAGATCCCCTGCAGGTGGGGAGCCTGGGCTCAAACCTGTGTCCGTGTGCTTGGTAACATGCGCTTAACTATGTGCACCACCTGGCCCCCTCTTTCTCCTCTCTCTCCCCTTCCTCTCGCGATTTCTCTCTGTACTGCCAAATAAAATAAAATAAAATAAAATAAAATAAAAAAATGAAGAGAAGGAGGTGAGTTATCTGAGGTCAGGGTCACACTTGGCTCCGCAGGCCCCGGTTTAAGGTACACTGCACAGCCAGGGGCTCACCCAGTCTGGGCGTTGGTTCACCACTCAGCTTCAGGTCGGGGGCTGGGCCAGAGCTGTTCCCTCAGGGAGACACAGCAGGGGCAGAAAGCTCTGGCGGCCAGGGAGGGAGGGGATGAGCCACCTGAGCAGAGCGCAGCCCGGAGCCCAGCTCTGGGGTGATGGGAGCAGGGCGGTCTGGGTGGTCAGCGCTCAAGGTCTCCCCGCGTCCTCACGCCCCCACCCCCACAGCCGCTGCATGTGCCCCGCCGAGAACCCGGGCTGCAGGGACCAGCCCTTCACCATCGTGTACCGGGACATGGACGTGGTGTCGGGCCGCTCCGTGCCCGCCGACATCTTCCAGATGCAGGCCACCACCCGCTACCCCGGGGCCTACTACATCTTCCAGATCAAGTCCGGGAATGAGGGCAGAGAGTTCTACATGCGGGTAAGCGGGCGAGGCCGGCCCGGATTCCGGAAACCAGAGGGCGGGGTGCAGGGGCGGGCGTGGCGAGCAGAGGAGCAGCCTGGACGCCAGGACAGGGCAGCTCTGCCTCCTGTCTCCTGTCACCGCTTATCCCAGTAGTAACGATCTCTGAGACGGTAGTTGCCTGGGCAACTCCTCACTGCTTATCTCATCTGTTGTGTTTTTGTCTTTCTTACACGTGCTAGGACAGTACAGTTGAGAGGGAGGCGAGACAAAGAAGGAGAGAGACTTCGAGCCTCTGCAGACCTGCTTCACTGCTCATGAAGCTTCCCCCCTGCAGGTGGAGACCTGGGGCTTGAACCCTGGTCTTTGTGCATGGTAGTGTGTGAGCTCTACCGGGTGAGCCACCACCCAAGCCCAGACACATATGCCTTGCCTACTGTGCCCTTCAGGAAGCCGAGGACGCAGCAGTGAGCAGACCACCCTAGCCTCTGACTGGGGCTGGAGAGTAGACTCAGAGGCTTTGCGAAAGGAAAGGACACAGGTTCCTGGGCCACAGGCCATGACAACCACACTGGGCATGTTTAGTTACCGAGTGGGGACCCTGTGTTAGCTCAGTCATGGAGTGTTTGCTAGGTGTAGAGCTGGGCTGGTTCCGTGACAGTAAGTGGCTTGAGGGCACACACCCTGGGTGTGTTGCTTAATCAGTTACCTCTGAGGCTCTCCTGCAGCCACACCTGCCAGCACACCTGCCTCAAAGCCACAAGCAGTTCCCTCCTTTTGTTGTGAATCTGGGCCACTGTCCGGAAAGTGGATTCCGGATCTCTCCTATCCACAGCTTGTTTCAGAACACGGTGGCCAAGGTCTGGCGTGTCTGTTTCTCATGACCACTGTCACAAACTGTCATCCGCCGGGTGACTAAGGACAGCAGAAATGTGCTGACATTTCTGGAAGCACAGAGTGAGGCCTGGGTTGGGGGCTAGCTCACCTGGATAGTATGTCTGCTCTGTTGTGCGTGTGGCCCGGGTTGGACCCTCACTGCACCATGCCACGTGGCCTCTGCTGTCTTTCCCTCTCTCGTTCTGTTTCTGTCTCTGCCTGAAGAAGCCAAGTTAGAGCAGCAAAACCAGACAGCCACAGCAAGACATCAGGGCCTGTCTAGGCTGTTCTGAGGCTTGAGTCTGTCAAGAAATGTAAGAGCGGTTATCAGAGTGTCTGCAAGGGCGGGGAGGCTCAGCTGATGTCCGGCGTCTCCACGTCCCTCTGGCTGGTTCTAGGAAAAGCCTGTGTGGAGGGGGCATGAGCTGTTAGCACCACAGCTGCAGGTCACAGAGGAAAGCCAGGGGAGGGCGGTCTGGACAAGCTCTGTCAGAACCTGCCGGGAAGCCCTAGACCAGCCTGCCGCCTCCAGGCATCACTGGCATGTGTGACACAGCATCTCTTTGTGGGTCCCTGGAGATGCCAGTGTAAAGGAGCCTCCTGGGGGCCGGGTGGTGTGGCTTCTGGTTGAGTACACACGCTACCAGGTGCAAGGACTGGGGTTCAAGACCCTGGTCCCCACCTGCATGGTGGAAGGTTCATGAGTCGTGAAACAGGGCTGCAGGTCTCTCTCTCTCTCTCTCCTCCCCCTCTCAATTTCTCTCCTTTTCTATCCAAAATAAATAAAAACTTTTTTAAAAGTAGCACCAAAAAAAAAAAAAAAGCCTTCTGGAATAAGCGAAATAGCCCACCTGAACAGCTGCTTTGCCCTGTGCACGACCCAGGTTCAAGCCCGGCCCTCACGGCACTGAAGGAAGTTTTGGTCCTGTGTTCTCTCTGCCTCTGTCTCTAGCTTAAAAAGAGCATTCTAGATGTTGGGGGTTTGTTTTCTAACCTCTGATCTCACACAGAGTCCTGAGGGGAGAAAGAGGCCGAGTCACTCAGCCGACATCTCTCACACTGGAGATGTGTTACTGGCTCAGAAGCAGTAGAGTGCAGGAGTTGTGTGCATGAGGCTCCACTCCCACTGTGTCCGGGGCCTTTCTCATAAAACATTTTCTGGGACCTGTGGTGTTGCACCTCATAAAGCTCAGGTGCACGACGACCCGGGTTCAAGTCCCTGTCCCACCTGCGGGGAGGAAGCTTCATCGCAGAGAAGCAGGGTTGCAAGTCTCTCTCGCTCTCTCCCTCATTCTTCTTAAACTATCTGTCCATCCATAATAAAAGCATTGGAGAATATATTTGCTGAACACCTGCTGTGTGCATGGGACCATGCTGGGCTCTGGGGCGGGTGTGCAGTGATCTGAAACCCGCCCCACCCTTGCTTGGGAGCTTGTTCTCCTGGGGCGTCTTCTACAGAGACACACAAATCAGGTAGGAGGTACAGATGGCCAGGGTGACTGGGCTCTGAGTGAGGAAATCAGGGAAGGCTCCTTGCAGGAGGTGACCTTTCAGCTGAGACCTGTAGGGAGGACCAAACCAGCTGGAGTGCGAGCAGTGGGCAGAGCAGGGCCCTGACTGAGGCTGCAGCGAGGGCTGTGGCCTGGAGCTTGTTCTAGGAGCCTGAAGAGCATCCCACTCTGCCGGCCTCCTCTGCCAGGTGGCCAGGTACCCTCACTTACAGGCGGCTCTGTCTGTCCCCGCAGCAAACGGGTCCCATCAGCGCCACCCTGGTGATGACACGCCCCATCAAGGGGCCTCGGGAGCTGCAGCTGGACCTGGAGATGGTCACTGTCAACACCGTCATCAACTTCCGAGGCAGCTCCATCATCCGTCTGCGGGTCTACGTGTCTCAATACCCCTTCTGAGCACCCACACCCCACCAGTGGGAGAGCCAGAGCCAGAGGGAGAGGGAGCCCAGGGCAGGTGCCTCCCTGAGCTGTCTCCCTGTAGGGACAGGTGGCTCCCCAGCTGCCCCGGGAGCCCGGTGTCCAGGAGCACTGTCACTGCCACCTGCCCTGCGGCCCGTCCCAGCCCCTAGCCCTCAGCTCCCAGCCCTCAGCTCCCAGCCCTCAGCTCCAGTCCCCAGCCCCCAGCCCCCAGCCCCCAACCCCCAAACCCCAGCCCCCAGCCCCCAAACCCCAAACCCCAGCCTCCAGCCCCCAGTTCGGGCTGCGTCTCCCCCCCCCCCACAAAGAACAGAGTGGGTCCAGAGTGGGTCCAGAGTGGGTCCGGCCTGTTGGGGGTGTCCCTGGGTCCCCGCTCTGAGAACAGAGGGGCTTCTCCCCTCCCACGCTTCCTCCCTCTGCCTTTCCAGCTGCTGCTTTGCCAAGACCCCAGGGGCCCGCTGGGTGCAGCCACGCCGCTTCTGTCACTTCTGTCTGTCTGGAGAAGGCCGAGGGGGAAAGAGAACACAGCAGGAGTGAATTTTTTAAAGAGTCTATTTCAAAACTATGTCTGGTATTTCCAGCCATAAAAGAAGTTTTAGTCGTCCTTCAATTTGTATAACTGTTTGATTCCTTCCTGTTTTGTTTGTCCTTTAGTATGTTTTTTAATAAGCGGTGGGATCCCTTCCAAAAGCCGGGAGACTCGCTCTGCCTCCCGGGCCCAGGCTCCCCTCCACTGCAGAGTCTTCTGGGGGACGCCACCACTCTGCTTTCTTGACTGTTTTTGCCCACCGGGGTTGGAAGGCAGAGTTGTCTAGACTGATTCAATCTTTGAAGAGATCTCGTGTTCAGTTGCTTTTGGCATTGCAGCCGAGTCATGGGGGGTGGGCGTGGATTCTGATTCTCTTCAGACCGTTGGCTCTGCTGGCTTGGGGGGCAGAGCAGTGGGGGTGGGGTGTCAGGGAGAGACGTCTGGACCCAACCCAACCTCTTCTGATGAGGAGCCGGGGGCGGGGGAGTGGCGTCAACTCCCGGTAGAGCACATGCATCCCACGCACAAGGCCAAGTTCGATCTGCAGCAGAGGAGATTAGCCTGACACTTTTCCTCCTGTGTACCCTGTTCTAGAACGAGAGTGGTTCAGGGGACTGTCCTTCACGGCCACAGGTTGGGAAGGGCCCCGAGTGAGGCAGCAGCAGCCAAAGCCCCACCAGGTTTTCTGAAGTCCTGAGACTCTGTCTGAGACATTGAGCTGAGGCCTGGGAGCTGGCTCAGCCTGCTAGACCACCAGCTTCCATGCCTGCGGTCCCAGAGGCCACAGGTTCAATCCCTGGCACCGCCTTAGGCCAGAGCTGAGCTGTGCACTGCCACTTGTTCTCTCCTCTCCTCTCCTCTCTCTCTCTCTCGCCTGTGGAAGAAAACAGCTGTCACTGAGAAGGCCTTATTAGGACCCCTGCAACTAGAGGGAGCTAAATCAGGCCCAGGTGATAGCCATCTTGCCCTGTCTGTCCAGCTGATGGAGGGCCCATTACTCTGTTCCTGACAGGACCCTGGGACTCTCTCGAGCCTTTGATTGGGCCAGCTGGAAAGGAGGGTGGCCTCAGGCTCCTTCTGCCGTGAGGAGCGGTGTGTTCCTTGACTCTGACACTCCTGAAGGGCCCACTGCCCCGGGCTCTTGAGATGAGCGGGGTTTTCTTTGGTCCTGGCACCTGGCACTGGGTGGAGAAAAGGCCTGTTCAGCCTTCCTGTGCCCGCTGGAGTTTTCTGCTCAAATGGGTCCCATCCAGACCGTCACCCACGGGCCCCATCACCCAGGCCCCAGTGATGTCCATGGTCGCATTAAGAACCAACGAATGACTCAGAAATGAAGAACTTTCTCCCCAGCCCTGCCCGTGTTGAGGCTCAGCTGAACCCTGCAGATCCAAGAGCAAAGGTGCCCAAAGCCCAGGGTCTCCTGGAGTGGGGAGTTGGGGGTGGGTTGGGTGTCAGGAATGCCTGTGGGCGGTCTCACCCAACCGCCTGTCTTTTTCCCTGCTCAGCACCCCAGCCGCTGTGGGCCCCAGGCTCAGTGTGCCACCAGGACAGGGCTGGCTGTCCAGTTCTGGAAGCTGAGGGGAGGGAACTTGGGGCTGGCTTCAGAGGTGCAACATTTGGAACCTGCCGAGAATCGGGGACTTGCATTTTTTTTTTTTTTTTTGTCTGCGTCAAAATGCGGCTTCCTGCTTCTAAGAAAACAGGCATGAGGTACCCTGTAAAAAGCAGACCTCCTCGGGCCTCAGCTTGCTCCAAATAAGCCGGACGCATGTGGGACCAATTTGCTTTCAGGCTCGCTGGAGGCTGGAAACTGAGCAGGAATGTCCAGGGCGACCTGTGCTGGGCAGCCAGGCCTAGAACATGTGGGGACATTTCCAGAGGTTTGCTGCCCTGGCCGGCCCTTGGGAACGGCAGGCTGTGAAGGGTCTCACAACACTGAGAATCAGTGTGCCTTTTACTTCTTTTGCCACCAGAGACATCTGAGGGCTGGGTGGCTTCATGCTTCCACTTCTCCTCGTGGACACTTTGGTTTATTTCTGCCACCAGAATTATCACTGGGACTGGGGCCTGCACAGTGAACCCACTGCTCCAGCAGCCATTTTCCCCATTTATTAATCTGTCTTCTTAAAAAATATTTTCTTATTTACTACTGGATAGAAAGAGAAATTGGGAAGGGAGGGAAGATAGGGAAAGAGACAGAGAGACACCTGCTTCCCGCTCATGAAGCTTCCCCCTGCAGGAGGGGACTGGGGGCTTGAACCTGGGCTGTTGCTTTTGGTAACATGTATGTTCAACTCGGTACATCACCACCTAACCCCAGGCTTTTCTTCCTCTTCTTCCTGTTTGTTAGAGGATGAGAGAGAGGCAGAGAGGAGAAACAACTGCAGTACTGTTTCACTGCTTGTGAAACTTTCCCCTGCAGGTGGGGACTGGGGATTTGAACCCGGCTCTTTTTGCCTGGCAACGTGTGCTGAGTGTGCCAGCACCTTCCCCAAGCCTGCCCACAGGCTCACAGCACTGTGCCCCTCAGAGGCTGGCTGTGAAGCTGACACTTAAATATCCATGTCCCCCATGCCCGTCCTCGCCAGTCTTGCAGCGTCCCCAGGCTGGGCAGACAGCTCACTGTGAACCCCAGTCCTCATCACCCCAGCGGGCCCCCATGGGTGAAGGGTTCTGCGGTGGAAGAGGTGTCCACAGAATCCCACTAATCTGGGCTCAGGTGGGTGAAGATGCCTCTGATTCTGTGGAATGTACTTTGGGACAAGAGCCAGCATTTCCATGAACCCACACTTTGGACTGTCACAGCAGTTTGCTGACCGTTGTGACTGGCACCCACGCCACCTACCTCTTGGCTGCGGAACAGACCCAGGAAGGTTCTTGGGTGGTTGTGCAGGCCCTTGGGCATTCTTTTCCCAGATGGTGAAAACTTTTCAGGAGCTCGGACCATTTCACTTTCTGTGTGTTTAGTGTATCTTTGCTGCGGCCTGTTTAATGTACACAAGTCCTTTGTCCTGAGCCCAGCGGCTGGGAGAAAGACGGTGGGTGAGTTAATTGACTCCTGGCAGACATCTGGAAGCCTGTTTGAATGTTTCTGTGCTGCGGGAGCACATGATGCCGGGGCTGCCCGATTCCTTTGGTCGAGTCATTTTCTGGATTTGATTCGGAAAGGTGAATGAGATAGACTCAGGCACAGACGAGATGTTAATCTGAGGAGTTCACGCTGTGGGGTGGGAGCGAAGAAGTAATAAGAGCCACACAAAAATGAAACCCTTGGACTCACTGCAGAACTGAAGTGACCAGAGGGGGAGAGGGGAGGGTTAAGGAGGGCTGGATTGTCATGGAGGGGTGGTGGCACTTTGAGGGTGGGTAGGGTGTGAAGTTACACCTCTAAGACACAGCGAAGTGACCTCTGGGGAAAAAGCTGATTGGGGCCATGTGTGGCTCCCCTGGACAGACACCTGAGTTATCAGTGCGAGGACCCGGGCTCGAGTCCCAGGTCCCCATCTGCGGGAGGTAAGTTCCACGAGCAGTGGTGCTGTGCTGCAGGTGTTTCTCTCTTTCCGCCTCTCTGTTGTCTCTTCCTCGCTTTCAGAAAGGAAGAAAAAGAAGAAACGATGGGGCAGGTGGTGGTGCACCTGGCTGAGTGCTCACCCTGTAGCCAAGGACTTGGGTTCAAGCTTCTCCCACTGGCAGGGGGACTTCACGAGTGGTGGAGCAGGGCTGCAGGGCCCTCCGCTTCCTGCTCTCTCTCTCTCTCTCTCTCTCTCTCTCTCTGTGTGTCTTTCTTTCTCTCTCTTCCCTCTTCCCTCTCAATTCTTTGTCTCTACCCAAAATAAATAAATAAGATATCTTTAAATGGCCATTATTTGGGTGGAAGAGCTGCAGTCATGACCCTGGTGGGCAAGCAAGCAAAGCCGCTACGTTTCTGAGGGCGTGTGCAGCACAGGAGACAAAGCCGCTACGTTTCTGAGGGCGTGTGCAGCACAGGAGACAAAACTAAAGTAGATGGTGACAAACTCTTCAGCACCACGGATGAAATGATTTGGGATATATTTTAACAATTATCAAGACATATCTATTTTAGGCAAGCAAATTTCTTAGGAACATCCGTACATATATGTTTAACGCTCAGAATATGGTGCCTCTGTTTAGAGTAAGCACATGTACTGAGAGGAAACACAAAGTAAAGGCAAAAACTCCTCTGGATGCCCTATCTGTGTACTTTGAAAGTCACTAAAACTGAAAGTTTATTTCCTAGGGAAAAAGCAAATGCTTAGTAAAACATTCCTCACTGCTTTTAAACTGGCCTAAGTTCATCGACTACAAACATACAAGTCACTCCTCCCTGTTGATAATTCGCTTCTCTAATTTCTTGACTTATCAGATGGCTAATGTCTTCATTAGAACCCTGAGCGCAATAACCAACTTAAAAATAGCCCAGAGGCTCTAGGATGAGGGGCACAGAGAGCAAGACTGACGCGTGGGTATCGCCAGTTTGTGTGGGTGCTGGCAGCTCCAGCTAGTCCCTGCTTGGTGGAGGCTGGGTAGGAAGGCCTCACCTCCTGCAGACACCAGTCAAGCCACTAAGGTGATGGGAGGTGGCAACGTGGGAGCGGTGCCCTGAGGTGCGGTGCCACTGAGGGCGATTTCATGCGGACAGGCCGTGACAAAATGTAGCTTTGTCCAGGAATTTGATGTGTTCTTGTCCAACAGTGGGAGAAAGAAAGGTCAGAGTAGGCCACACTTAGATGCAAACTCTGTGGTCATTATAATGTCTGTCATTAAGACTTGACGAGTTATTCAATTCCTTTTATTTTTTAGCTACTTAGTGTTATTACCACTGGGATTATTGCTGTGCTTGGTGCCAGCACAGTGAATCCACTGCTTCCGGTGGCCATTTTTACTTTTTTCTTTTCTTCATTTGGTCAGTCAGAGAGATACTGAGAAGGGAGAGAGGTAGAGAGGGAGAAAGAGACACCTGCAGCCCTGCTTCACTGCTAGTGAAGCTTCCCGCCCTGCGGATGGGCCCGGGGGCTTGAACCTGGCCCCTTGTGTGCTGTACTGTGTGTTAAACGGTGCTCCGCCAGCAGGCCCCTCTTCTCATGCTTCCCATCCCGCCACCTACTCAGCGCACTTGAGGCGGCGACGCCGACTCACATCACAGGGTTGCCGCTATGCACTGGCCGTTGGGATTTCTCCTCAAAAGAGCGTGGGCTGTTGCTACACTCAGGAAAGTTTGCCGTCCCTGCTCTGAGAAACCGTCCCCAAAAATAGCTACCCTGGAAGCAAGCTGCCATGTTCACAGCTGGGTTAGCTCCCTGCAGTGTTCCCATAACCCCACACTTTTGCTTTGTCGTCTTCTGCATTTTGGAAAACCCCACGGAGTCTCTACCCCCAGCCTGGTGTCTCCTCCACAGCCTATCCACAGACTCTCGAAACAGCAGCAGAGTCACTGCTGAAATCTGGAGCTGCTTTGCTCCCCCGAATCCTGATGAATCAAGGGGGTTCTTTCAGCCCAGAATTTATGCACGTTTAGGGGAGACCCCTTGCTCCCTGCCCTTCTCTCTGCTCTGGACTCTACTTTCTTGCTTCTCCGTCTCCTTCGTCTTAGCCAGATCACTGCTGAGCTCTGGCTGATGGTGGTGCCAGGGACTGAACCTGGGGCCGCCAAGCCTTGGGCAGCAAGGCTCTCTCTAGCTGTGGGTGTCTCTTGAAAAATCACCCGAGGCTTCTCTCATCCTTAACTTTCACCCGATTTCAGCCCCTCTCCATTCCTGTGCTCTGTGGGCTCTTCAGAAACCTTCTGAGAACTGCTGAGGGCAGAGGACGCGGGAGATGGAGCTGCCCTCCATTGAGCTCTGCTTTTTTCCTTTCCTTTTTTAAAGATTTCTCTCTTCATTGTTGTGATGGGTAGACCAGAGCATCAAAGGTGGTGGTGGTGGGGTTTGAACTTGGTATCCCTGGAGCCTCAGGTGTGCCAGTCTGGTGTGCTGCCATTAACCTAGCTCCTTGGGCCTTGCTGCCTTATTTCTAAATAAGGTTCTGAGCTTGGGAGAACTCAGCCCCTCCCTTAACCCTGCTCTTAGCTATTACTTGCTTCTCTCTCCTCTTTCCACATGTGCCCACCTCGTCCCTCTCCATGCCCAGGTTGGAAGGCAGTGGTCAGGGCTAGGCCCAGTGAAAACATAACCGAGTCCCAGAGTGACATATGCGTTTGGGTCTACTCTTACCCCACCCCACCCTTATTGTGTCCTAAGGAACCACACCCTCTCCCTGTCTACAGTATCTTTTCAGGAAAAAAAAACGGAATGACTAACATTTGCAAACTCTACACTAAATATGTTAGGAATTAAGTTCAACCCTTCCTTAGAGCTTAGTGACTGCGGTGCTATCAGCGCTCCTAATGTGTCTTTACTGTCACCAGCTTGTTCAAAAGCGTCAGCAGAAGCAGTCAGGGAGGCAGATGCACTGACTGGATTAGAACCTTCTCTTCCTGGGAGAAACATCACACCAAAGTCTCTCACCCATACTTGTGTATGAACAGCTGTGCTGTACCCACCACCAAAGTTCCTGGCCATCAAGCAAGAGGGGCGTGTCTTCTCTTCCCCCCACTTTGACTCCTGTCCCCCCAGTACGGCTTCCTCTTCTCCTCCTCTCCTCTCTGTCCGTTCCCTGCCCCAGGAGAAAGGTCTCTATCCCATAGTTGGACCCTGGGCCTTCCAGGCAGCTATTCCTCATAAGAATCCACCTCCAGGGGCCCTCTGACAGCCGTCTCTTCAATCTAAGGTCAAGCTCCTTCCTTCCAACAGCCCTTGTCCAGAAGCCAGGCACATACACTTATTCCCAGAAACACACTTCAGAGTCCTTCGTGTCCTCTGTCTGTCCTCAGTCCGTCAGAGCTCCAGTGCCTGGACACGGTGCCTGTGCTCTTCCTCAGCTGAGCAGGGACGCTGGGAACACCTGGTCTCTGCAGTGCAGCACACAGCACACTGCAAAGACCAGGCCGCCTGCGACAGCACAGGGCAAGAAGACCTTCCTACATCCACAGGCGATAGGGCCGTTCACCAGGCTGTTTGCAGAGTCCGCACCATGCTTAAGGGCAGCAGCCGGTGTCCAAATCAGCCTGTGTCTCTCCCACAACCCCACTTCCCAGAGAAGCTGAGATTTGGCTGTGGCATAAACAACAACCAAGAAGTCCTGAAATGTGAGGAAGGGAAGGTCACTGGAGATCATGGTGGGTGGACCCCAGGAAGCAGAGACAAGGAGTGATGGGGGAGGCTCCTTGTGTCCCTGCTCACCTCGCTGACTTTGGGCTTCATGCTGGAGAAGACCTGCATTTCCTGGAATGCTCGCGCTGGTGGATGCTGTCCATGCTCCCAGGTCAAAGAGCTCACTTGGCTAATAGACTGGGGGCTGAGTGCCACCCCCGTTTATTTATCTCCCAGGCCTCTTACATACTCAGTTTCACTGCTCCAGACAGAGGGAGAGTGCCAGGCTAGCGTCGCAGGCGGGAGAAATGATCCAGGAACCAAGTTCCTGGTGGTAGCAATATAAATCTTTATTCATGCGGGAGCCCCAGAGTCGAAACCGCAATGGCCGGCGTCCCCTCCCCCTGCACGCCTGCCCTCCTCTAGGTCGGGATGGGAAGAGAGAAAAACCAGAGACAGAAGTGGCTTTATAGGATAAAACCGGAAGTGGCAAGTCGGAAACGGAAATGGCGCACCCGGTTAAGTGCACTTAGTATGAAGTGCAAGGACCCACATGAGGATCCAGGACTGAGCCTTCCCCACCCACCCTTGTTCCCCACCTGCAGGGAGGAAGCTTCATGAGTGCTGAAGCAGGTCTGTAGGTATCTCTCTTTGTCTCTCCCTCCCTCTCCCACTCCCCTCTCAGTTTCTCTCTGTCCTGCCCAATAAAATGAAAAAAAAAAAATGTTCATAGGAGCAGTGGATTTGTAGTGCCTGCTGCACCCAAGCCCCAGAGATAACTCAGGAGGCAAAAAAAAAAAAAAAAAAAAATTCTCATGGTCTTTCTTAAAGCGGATGTGAGCTTCAAATTCTAGCCTCTAAGCAACCACTTAACTTTGGATAACCATTTTGTCAGAGAGTACTGGCTACCTAGACCTGACTTCAGAACGCCGCTCCGTGTGTCTAAGAACCTGATTTGATTTTGAAGCATTCCATCTCAACTCTGTTTCTGAGATATTCTTACTAGGTTACATGCGCATCTTGAAACTCAGCTCTTTTGTTTTTTTATTCAATAAAAATGTGCACAAACAACATTTCCCACAGGAAGATGTAATGCCAGACCCCAGACGTTTAACACTCTGGCTTCAGACACTGGCGCTCATGGCCTCTGTTGCTTGCTGATCCAAAAACTGTTTAGGCCCAAGAAATGATTAAATGATTTTTAATATCTGAAAGTGTTGCAAGGGCTGGCGGGATTCAGGGCAATTGAAGATTTCAACATTTTTTATCAGTGTGTGTGTGTGTGTGTGTGTCTGTGTCTGTGTGTGTGAGAGAGAGTAAGTTAAAACAATCTAAGCAGAATTTAGTATCATGGAACATGTACTTTTAATTTTTATTTCTCTGTTTATTAATCTGTTTGTTTTGTGGGCTCTGTGTCTGCATGACTCCACTGCTCCATTCCCAGGGCATTGTCTTTTCATCACACAAAGTTTCACTGCTTCAGAATGATGAATGACTTTTTCAGGTAGAGACAGAGACAGAGAAAAATAGGTGGAAAGACTGGGAAAGAGCCCCCAGCACTGACTCTTCCTTCAGGCTGAGACCTGGGTTGTGCTCATGGAAAAGCAGCACACGGCCCAGGTGAGTCATTTCCCTCCCTAGATAGAGGGAGAGAGAGACAGAGAGAAAGAGAAACACTGCAGCACTGCTCCACCACCAGCTGTGAACCTTCCCCTCTGCAGGGGAGATAGCATAATGGTTATGCAAACAGAGTCTAATCTGAGGTTCCCACATTTCAGATTCAATCCCCTGCCTCACCATAAGCCAGAGTTGACAGGCTCTGATGTGTGTTTGTCTTTTACTTTCTTCCTCTCTCTGTCTTTTATTAAAATAAAAGATGTGGGGGATTGGGTGGTGGTGCTTGAGGCTAAGCGCATATATTATGAAGCGCAAGGACTCACACAAGGACCCTAGTTTGGGGCCCTGGTTCCCCACCTGCAGGGCAGTCACTTCAAAAGTGGTAAAGCATGTCTGCAGGTGTCTGTCTTTATCTTCTCCTTCCCCTCTCAATTTCTCTCTGTCCTACCCAAGAAAACAAAGCATATGCAAAACACCTTCATGTTGGAGGCTCTGGGGTTACAGGGTCAAGCCTCTGTTCCACCATAAACCAGAGCTGTGCAGGGCTCTGGGGCAAAAACAAAAAACAAAAACAAAACAAAACTGTACTATAAGCCATTAACCTTCCAATAAAATGAAAATAAACAAAAAAAAAAATCAGGGGCCCAGGAAATGGTACAACAGTTGAAACAAAACTTTCCTGCCTGAAGCCTCGGAGGCCCCAGATTCAATCCCGAGCACCACTATAAACCAGCGCTGAGTAGTTCTCTGCTATAAATAAATATATTAAATATTTAAAAAAAAAAAACCCAAAAGACATAACACTGGAAAAAAGTTCTAAGGGCCAGGAGAGAGCTCACACAGTGAAATGCAAAGGCCCTGGTGGACACCAGGGGAATGTCCTCAAAAGGAGGGAGCGGCAGGGACCTCCCTCCCTCCCTCCCTCCCTCTCTCTCTTTCTCTCTCTCTCTCTCCTTACCACCCTTCTCTCTCTCTGAAATAAAAGGATGAAAATGTTGAAAAGCAATGTGGAAGCTAGAGAAGTGACTAATCTTTTTAATTTCTTTAGTGGAGGAGTAATGTTTTACATTCGACAGTAAATACAATAGTTTGCACATGCACAACATTTCCCAGTTTTCCATAACAATACAACCCCCACTAGGTCCTCTGTCATCCTTCTTGGACCTGGACTCTCCCTCCCACCCACCCCAGAGTCTTTTACTTTGGTGCAATATGCCAAATCCAGTTTAGGTTCTACTTGTGTTTTCTCTTCTGATCTTGTTTTTCAACTTCTGCCAGAGAGTGAGATCATCCCATATTCATCCTTCTGCTTCTGACTTATCTCACTTAACATAATTTCTTCAAGCTCCATCCAAGATGGGCTGAAGGTGAATTCACCATTTTTCATAGCTGAGTAGTATTCCATTGTGTATCTGGACCACAACTTGCTCAGCCACTCATCTGTTGGTGGACACCTGGGTGGCTTCCAGGTTTTGGCTATTGCACATTGTGCTGCTAAGAACGTATGTGTACACAGATCTTTTTGGATGGATGTGTTGGGTTCCTTAGGATATATCCCCAGGAGAGGAATTGCAGGGTCATAGGGTAGGTCCATTTCTAGCCTTCTGAGAGTTCTCCAGACTGCTCTCCACAGAGGTTGGACCAATTGACATTCCCACCAGTAGAAAGGTTACTAATCTTTTGGTCTACTCTTTTCATTTTTCATACGAGGTCCTGGGGGAAAAATGACCTGCCTTGACCATAAGGCCTTAATTACTTAATTGGCAAAATGGGGAGAAGATGGACTCAACCCTCGCCCAGGTCCAGGTGTTGCTCTTCAGGACCTGTAAGACCACCGGGAGTTGAAGAGCTCATTTTTCACCACCGGGGTGGTCTTTGCCAGAAACCAGGTATGTATAACTTTGCAGATGGCTGAAAAAGATAATAAAAGGCAGATGGTAAACACAGGACAGGCCAGGAAAGGGATTAAGAGAAAGACCCAGAATAAATGGGTTTTGAACACAGATCTGCGTAATCTATACAAAGCCAGGTCCTCTGTGACCTCTTCAGGACAGTCCCAGTGCTGTGAGTTCTCTCCTGGCTATCATCTCCCATGACTGGTCATAACCCAGGAGTTTTCCCACTCACCCAACTCTCCTTTTTAATGTCTTAGATCAGTGAGATGGGTTTCTCATTTCCAATGACTTGTTCCATACGTAAAGCAATGCGGCTTGGGGAACTGATCTGCATTTCAACAGGAGGCCTGATTAGTCAGGATGTTATCTCCTTTTGGGGGGAGCCTGCGACCTAGCATGAGAAGATTCTCTCTCAAGTGTGGTTCAGGGAAATTCTGTCTGGGGCCTGAGCTGAAAGAGGAAGTTTCCATGACGCCCTGGCCACTGTTCAGCAGACACAAGGACAGCAGATTCGGGGGGAAGCTGACATAATCTAGAACAAAGAAAAGGGAAAGAAAACTCCCAGCAGTGGATGGCTGACTTGCTGGCTCAGAAACTGATCAGTCAGGTCTACCTTTACACTTCTGTTGAGATTCTGGTGTGTGTAGCAGACCTTTCCAGACCCAGTGCCTTGACATGACACCAGGTGTGACTATTGCATGGAATATGGACGGGGCTCACAGGGGAAGGCTGGTCTCCGTCCCACAGTGTTGTGCCATCTGGAACAGCCCGACCAGCGGCTGCAGGAACCCTTCCAAGATGGCCCACCCACATAGCAGAATGTTGGTGCTGGCACAGTCACGCCGCGAGTCACGGCCCTTGTTCTCTTTGATGTGGCCTCTCCATGTGCTTCTCTCCACAAATTCCTGGGCTTCCTGACATCATAGTAACTGGTTTCCAAAAGCAAATAGCCAAAGAGGGTCATTTCACTGATTTCCACTGACATGCACAGTCTTTTCTGTCACAGTGCCACTTCCATAACCCTCTTTTGCCAGCCTGTCACATTGGTTATCCTAGAGAAGGGGGAGAGGGTTCTGACGATGGTTTTCAAGAATTAGGAACAGAACTCAAGCTGCCACACCAGCCGATGGCTTTTCCTTGTTCCTGTTCCTTGTTCCTTGTTTCCGAGGTCAGGCTTTCTGTTATTTGTGATGGAAAAGTGTCCTTGCTGGTAGCCTCACACAGCTGTGGGCAGCAGAATATCTCAAGTTAACAGCAATCACAGTGAAAACGGCAGCATGGTTGCGGTAGTTTGCAACCCAGATTGTGAAATTGTTTGCTTTCTTTCACTGACCAGAGCAGAATCAAGCCTCTGCGGTTGCACAAGGACCATTTGTCTTAGTTCTAGGAGATGTCTCTGGATGCTGATAAAGGGTGGAATCAGAGCAAGGAAATGGCACGTGGGAACACTGCTCCAGGTTAGGTCCTGTTGGCTTGGGCGCCTCTTACAGTGAGGTTTGGAAAGGGGCTCTGTTTTGTAGGCCAAGGGTGAAATCCTTTTCCTTCTGCGTATTTGCTTCAGTGAAGCCTATGTAGTCAAGGCCTCGTGATCACGTGACGTCCTCTTTCTGTTCCGTTGGCCTTTCTGTGAGTACAGGAAACAATAGGAGACTTCTTCTCGGTCTTCTTCATCATCCTGGCCACAGCAAACTCTCGCTAATAAAATAACTCAGTTTTCAAGTGTCACCGAGTTCATAGCTTTTCAATATAATGAAAACCAGATGTGCTTCTCCAGAATCTAGAACTCAAGAGAGCCAAGTGCTGAGCCAGGTGTGCAAAGCAGTCTTGTAAATAAAAGGGGGGTGGGCACTGGCACACCCATTGAGTGCACACCTCACCAAGTAGGAGGACCTGGGGTCAAGCCCCCAGTCCCCACTGCAGGGGGGAAGCTCCACGAGTGGTGAAGCAGGGCTGCAGGTGTCTCTCTCCTTCTTTATCTCCTCTCCCCTCCCAATTTCTCTCTGTCCTATAAATAAACAAATAAATAAAAAGAAAGAAAGAAAAAGGGAGTGACTGAGAGCTGAGCACTTACTGGGCCTCAGAGTGCTTCCGCCGCCGAGGTTTAATGAAAGAAGCTTGACCTTTAGAATCATACGCAGCCCTGTGTTCAAATTGTGGCTCCTCGATTATTTCTTTGGAAAGCTGACAACACTACTTATTTGAGTATTATTTGGAGAAGAATGCCCACTAGTTCCAAGAGTTGAGACGAACATTCCCCAGGGCTTGTGGGTGATAGATAAATGAGAACAGCAGTGATTCATTTCCCAGACCTATGTGGATGGGAGAAAGGAAGTGATTTCTGTAAAGTGGTTTTAGTTGGGAGGCTTCATATTTCTCAGTGTTTTTGGAGTGGGTTTATATGCTGGGGTGTAGGTGTGGGTGTGGCCAGGAAGGAGCCTGTGTCCCCTGGCCTCTTGGACTGTTGTTATTCATCAGAGATGAGCAGAGGTGATGAGTTGGTCAGCCTGCCAAGCAAGTGGATGTTTTGCAGGAAACGCCAAATGGTTTCCTAAGGGGATATATATATATATATTTTTGACACCTGCAGACCTGCTTCACCGCCTGTGAGGCGACTCCCCTGCAGGCGGGGAGCCGGGGGCTCGAACCAGGAGCCTTACGCCGGTCCTTGTGCTTTGTGCCGTGTGCGCTTAACCACTGCGCTACCGCCTGACTCCCGTAAGGGGCTATTGTTCAAGAATGGAAGGGGCTGCTTTGCTGGCCACCAGACCCCGGCTAGTCCCTGGGGCTCTGTCACCTCACAGGGTGACCCACAGCTCTGGGAAAGCCGACAGCTTGGAGTCGCTGCTGTGCCGGGAGCCCGTTTGTGTTGTTGTTGTTTCCTTCCCCTTCTGGCAAATGCGGCCCACAGCCGGTAGGAAATGGACCACAGACCTCCCACATGTCCTCAGAAAGAGAAATTCCAGCATCCTCAGTCCCCTCATAAACTAGATGGGTGGGGAGGCAGTGAAAGGCAGGGAGTGGTGGGGGAAGGAATGTCTGGAAACATACGACTGTTAAGTGTCTGCAAGCCCCTCCCGCCATCGGTGCTTTTAAGTCTGATGAAGACCACTGAGAGCTTCAGACTAACAAATCAAGATGCAATGGCCATAGGAGAATGTCTTGGGCTATTTGGTTCATCTGCTGGCCATATTTACTCGTCAATTCTTCTTATGGGCTTGGAGAGGACATCAAGAGAGGGGAAGAAATTCTTGGCGTCCACAGCTGCCTGGGGATTTTGCTGGGCAGATGAATTTCCCTAAGACGTTGATGAAAGCAAGAAATTGCCAATGACAGGCTTCAGCTTTTATTTTGGATAGTGATTTTGAGTTGCATGTATAAACAACCATCAATATTCTGCAATCACTTTTCTGGAGTTTTCACTCTTATACTTGGCTGTGACAAATAGTTAGGTTTGCTTCTAATCAATAAGACAGAAGATGTCTAGTGGGGTTTTATGGAGGGTCCGGAGCTAAGTTACCTAACAGACCATGGGCCCAGTTGGTGCCATTAATGACTTGGGAGGGGACCCTGGGCCCAGAAAGTCGTGACTGCAGGACATGACAGGCAGCAGCTATTGCTGTGCAGTGAACAGCTCCCCAGTGCCATGACAAGAAAACAACCGCTAGCCACTCTTTCTCACGGACCTGCTGGCCATCTGATCAGCGGGGGATTAGTTGATCTAGTCTAGGCTGATCTGGACTGGCTGACCTCTGTCCTTCATCCTCCGTGGACCAACTGGGTGATCTGAGCAAGACTGTGGTGTTGGCAGAAACACAGGCAGAGGAGTAAAGACCTGCACACCTGCCTCTCTTACCTGGGCCTGTAAGCTCAGAACTTCAACAGATTACTGCTAGATCTTTTTTTTAAACTTTTAAAATATTTATTTATTTTCCCTTTTGTTGCCCTTGTTTTTTTTTATTGTTGTTGTAGTTATTACTGTTGTTGTCAATGATGTCATTGTTGTTGGATAGGACAGAGAGAAATGGAGAGAGGAGGGGAAGACAGAGGGGGGGAGAGAAAGACAGACACCTGCAGACCTGCTTCACTACTTGTGCAGGTGGGGAGCCGGGGGCTCAAACCGGGATCCTTACGCCGGTCCTTGAGCTTGCGCCACCTGCACTTAACCTGCTGCGCTACTGCCCGACTCCTCCTGCCATATCTTTCTAAGGCACGAAGTCGGTTGCATGACTGGACCCATAATCTAGGAACAGGGAGATGAGTTTTACTCCAGCAGGGAAGGAACTGCAAGTCATGGCAGAGTGTGAATACAGAAGTGGGGCCCAGGCAGGAGTCTCAGCAGAAGGCTGCTGGGCAGGGTGTGGCTCAGTGGCAGAGCGCACGCTGTGGTGTTTGAGGACCTGGGTCCACTGGCACCCGAGGGGGGAGGAAGGGCCATGGCTGTGGTACCTTTGGGGAATGGAGCCCTCAGCTTTTGCTTTTCTGCTCCAGTGATGAGACTGTCTGCTCTGTAGCACTGACGGTGACTCTCCCTAGTCACTGCTAGCCGACATTCCTCCTCACTCTGAATTTTGGCCCCACAGTCAGGCTCAGGTGCCCTTCTGGCTACCACTTGGTTTCTGTTTGGCTGTTCCTGAGGAGGGGAGGACGTGGCCATAAGAAGCTGCTCCTTGGGCCCTGCTTTGCTTCTGTCTCCCCATCTTTCCCGAGTTGAAAGCCAGTTTCATATTCTGGGAACCTCACACGATGAAGCCAGAGGATAACTGTGGGACCACCTTTTCTTGGGGAGCCCTGCACTGTGGCACAATCCTTACCCAACTTTCTTTCATTCCAACATACACCCTGGCCCTGTCTTGCACAGCAGAAGGGGAGGGTGGGACATTCCTCATGACCTTCCTGCTTGGCAGGCAGTCAGAGGGCTCTGGGCAATCACTCTGGTATTCTGCAGTCATGAGATCTTGTAGGATCGTGGGGGGACCAAAGGTCTGAATATGGGGTCGGAGGATCAGAGAAAAGTCCATCTCCAGGCCTCATGAAGCTCCGCTGACAGTGGCCCTGTGGGGCCAACTTGCATTGGCTCTGGGAAGCCAGCACATCTGGCTGTTTGGGAGAGAGCCATGGGATGTTCTACGGGTAACAGTCATCTCTGCAGCCACATGCTTCAGCTCACTCTGGAGGTGGCCCCGTGTCTCTGGCGGTCAACAGGCCAGTGGGTAGGAGCGAGCTAGACACAGGGAGCGAGGCCAAACTAGAACCTTCCAGCACCTCTGCCCCTGTAGGGCTCAAGAGGCTCTTCAGAGAATAGTTCTAGTCCTCAGCTTTCCAAAGCCTGTCCAGCATTCTCCTTTTGATCAAGTTAACAAGACCATAGAGAGAAGGCAGTTGAGGGAGATCCAGGCTGACAGCTGAAGCGGTTGCATGTGGAGTTCAGAAGAAAGCAGTTGTTTGTTTCCTGTTTGAATCACTTCTTCCAATCCACATAGAATTAACAGGAAATGGGGATTTACATGTTTCTTAGTTTTAGTCAGAGTGTGTGGGGGGCTCTGTTCTGGAAACCTGGAGCAGTATCGCACCTGTCTCGCAGCCTCGCTGGACCAGCTCCCCAGCTAGACAGAGATGACATCGCTTTAATAAAACTGAGAAGTGTGTTGTTGATTTTGACAAGTCATCATTGGAAGTTGATCTTGTGGTTGGCAGAAAGCTCTTATTTTTCCTGAGCCCTCTCTCTCCCTCTGTTTATTTTTCTTTCCTAACCTTGCTCTGATTCCATGGGAGCTGCCGCTTCCACCTAGG
This sequence comes from Erinaceus europaeus, assembly GCF_950295315.1. NCBI lineage: Eukaryota > Metazoa > Chordata > Mammalia > Eulipotyphla > Erinaceidae > Erinaceus > Erinaceus europaeus. The sequence continues at coordinate 99,785 of NC_080183.1, forward strand.
GGCTGGGTGCTTTTTGTAGAGTCCTTCTGGGGAGCTGTCAGCTTTTTGGCTGGAGAGAGGAATCACGGAGGGACTCCCGACTCTGCAGAAATGTCACCTTCTCCTTGAAGCAGGTGGCGAGGACTGGACCTGCTGGGCCACAGCCGTGCACAAATGCTTGTCGAGCAAGTAAACGAATGAATCAGTGATGTAAGCAATCTAGCAACCATGTTTTTCTAAGGTAGAGAAGAGGCAGGAAATAACTGGGGGGGAGCAGAAGCCTGTCCGCACGCCATTGTACCTTTGTGGCCACTCCTATTTGTGGAATTATTCCACAAGCATGCTAGGAATTTGTACTACAAGTTTTTAAAAGTTCATTCAACAAATATTTGAGTTTCTTCTTTGTTAAGTGCTATGCTAGGTGTTCAGGAAAGAGGTAAAAGGCTGAATTTCTGCACACTGGTAACTCATGCAGAATGAGCAAGACTTGGACTGGAGTTGTACTGCACCAGAGTGAAAGACTCTGGGGTGGAAGGAGGGAGTAGGTCCTGGAACACGATGGTGGAGGAGGACCTAGCGAAGGTTAGTGTTGTGTGGAAAACTGAGACATGTTCTACATGTACCAACTATTGTATTTTACTGTTGAATGTAGACCATTATCCCCCTAATAAAGGGAAGAGGAGGAGGAGGAGAAGGAAAAGAAAGGAAGAAGGAAGAAAAGAAAGAAAGAAAGGAAGGAAGAAAGATGGAGGCCAATAATTACATTGTTGTGCAGATGTCACAATAAGGTACCTAACTTGCTCTGGGAAGAATGTTGGGGAGAGGTGGTACTTCAAGTGAAAGGCGTGTGAGAGTTAAAGGGGAGGCGTGCCAGGCAGGCGTGTCAGGAGCTGCTGTGAGCGCGGAAGGCGAGACATGCGTGGAGACAGGCAGTGAGAGAGGGCTAGGCTGGAGAGGCAGAGCCGTACTGTCTGTCACTGGGCACTTAAAAATGGCAGGAGGTAAGGGTCCGGGTAGTGGCACACCCAGTTAAGCACACAGATTACCATGTGCAAGGCCCAGGTTCAAGCCCCCAGCCCTCACCTGTAGTGGGGAAGCTTCACAAGCCCCAAAACATGGCTGCCCGCGTCTCTTTCTCTCTCCCTGTCTCCCTTTCCCTTCCTGATCGCTCTCTATGGAATAAATATATAGGTAAACACATAAATAAACTATAAAAACTACAGGAGTGAAGAATGAATAGGAAAAGAGTAGGAATATGGACCTGTGCTTTCTCTCCAGCCAATGAAAGAATACACAGAGGTAAAATTCAGGGAGCGCGATGGCCCACGTTCACCGGTCTGTGTTTGAGAGCGACCTCAGATGATGTGGCCTTAAATGCCGAGAACATCACTGCTGAGCAGTAACAAATGCAACTCTGCTGGTCAGGCCACAGTCGCCATCTTGTCAAGGGGAGAGGTGCAACACCAGAGCCACAGAGAGAAGAGAGAGGGCTGGAATCTCCTCCACTCAGGTCAGTGGGGCCTGAGGCTGAGAGAGGCGTTTCTAGGAAAACAACGGAACTGGCTTCCTGGTTTTCAAAGAACCTTGCCTGTCAACAGAGAGGGTTCTGCTAAGGAAGCTTTTTCACAGCAAAATTCCAGGAGCTCTTGCTCTTGGGACTCGTCAGTCAGTGGGGTTGAGGTTGTTCAATCGAGAATCCAAGTACTCAGGTCAATTTAGCACGTTTTATTGTGCATTCACACATCCCCTTCCTCCTCTGATTGGCATATTTAAGAGACATGTTCGTCTTCTGTGCTGTGAAGTCCAGTTCTGCAGGAGAGTAAAAGATAGGTAAAGATTCTGTCCTTGGGAGTCGGGCGGTGGCGCAGCAGGTTAAGCGCACGTGGCACAAAGCGCAGGGCCCGGCGTAAGGATCCCGGTTCGAGCCCCCGGCTCCCCACCTGCAGGGGAGTCGCTTCACGGGCGGTGAAGCAGGTCTGCAGGTGTCTATCTTTCTCTCCCCCCTCTCTCTGTCTTCCCCTCCTCTCTCCATTTCTCTCTGTCCTATCCAACAACAAAGCAACGTCAACGATGGCAATAATAACCGCAACGAGGCTGCAACAACTAGGGCAACAAAAAGGGGGAAAAATGGCCTCCAGGAGCGGTGGATTCATGGTGCAGGCACCGAGCCCAGCAATAACCCTGGAGGAAAAAAAAAAAAAAAAAAGATTCTGTCCTTAAAAGTCAATACATTAAAAAAAAAAAAAAAGCAGGAGGCCGGGTGGTGGTGCACCTAGTTGAGCACATGTATTACAATGCTCAAGGACCCAGGTTTGAGTCCCCGATCCCCACCTGCAGGGGGAAAGCATTGTGAGTGGTGAAAGCAGGGCTGCAGGTGCCTCTCTGTCTCTCTCCCGCTGTATCACCTCCTTCCCTCTTGACTTCTGGCTGTCTCTATCCTAAAGATTAAAAAAAAAGAAATTAAAAAGAAGTTAATACATGAATCTGGAGGTTTCTAGCCAGACATGTTTCTCCTTTTTTTTTAAATCTAGGGAAAATGTAAATGTATAACACATATATATCATGAATATTTATGATGCCCTCATAGGGTATCATAATATCCTGTCCACACTAATAATGTGTGCCATACAAAATCATGCTCTAGAAGTCTTGGAGTCTGGAGTCCACAGTCAATCTTGACTCTTTACTTGCACAGTGACTGTTTGTTCACCCCTCAATAATTTCAACTATAAAATGAGGTCAGTAACAGCTACACTGCAGTTGAGGATAAAATGAGATGACCTGTGAGAGCTTTGTGCAAACAGCACAGAACTTTGCAAACATCTGGAGCAGTGACAACATACTGAGGGTGAGCATACTGGGACTGACAGCAGGCAACAGGCATGTGATCAGGAAGAGAGCTGTGTGGTCTGGAGGGCAAGGGACACTTTCCTTCTGCCTCTGGATCCTCACTCCTGCTGGGAGTGTGAATAGGCACAAGCATCCAGGTTTCCCTGGCTGCAGGTCCTCACAGGAAAGCAAAGCTCCAGTGGGACAGTTAGGACCCAAAAGTTGATGTACTAAGCTGAACAAAGAGCAGTCAGTCATGAAAACTGGACAAGTCAGGAAGCCTGGGCTTGCACAGTTAATCATGCAGAAGTGACCAGGAAGATAAGGACTAGTTTAACAAGGCTTGTGTGTACAGTGTTCCCTCATCCTGAAGCTTATCTGGTGATAGGATGGGTCTTTGACGTCGGAGTTTCACCTGCTTTCAGAAGAAAAAGCTTGTTTAGAATGTTCTTCTTGTTCCTGCTCAAGTGGCTTTAATTCAAGATATTTTTATATTAAAATGGCATCTTTTGTGGTGGTAGATTACATTTATTAAAGAATTCAGGATGAAGCAAAGTAAAATAGGGAGCCAAGAAATGGCAAGTGGTTCTGCAAAAGGCTTTCACGCCTGAGTTTCTGAGGTCCCAGGTTCAATCCCTGGCTAGAGCTGAGCAGCACTTTGGTTAAAAAGAAAAAAAGGAAGGGGGCGGGGACAGGTTCTTAGGCCTTCAGGTGTGGTGGCAATCTTGAGGAAAGCAACTATATTTCTTAGATTAGTTTGAATTAGGACTTGCCCTGCCCTCTACTTTAGCACCCTTAGGACCTAGAGATGGAAACAGCCAACTCTGGGAAAGACTCCACACCAGGTAGAAACATATTCCAATCATCTCCATTTGCAATCCACCAGTCTCTCAAAAAGTGAGCCAAGCATCAGCAGATTATACAGAAATCATTCAACAACGTTCCAGCCGTGACTGAGAGTCTGGGAAGTCTGGAAGAAGAAGAAAAAGGGGGAAGGGGCAGGCAGCCCCTCTTGGGGTGCTGGGGTGGGTCTCCCACTAGAGCTTGAGGGGACTCTGTGGTGGTTGCTAGGAGGCCCTGACCAGCCAGCAGAAGCCAAGAGGGTAGCTTTGGGCTGTGGAAATGCAGAATGGTTCTGCCAAAAAGACCTTCAAGCCTGAGGCTTTGAAGTCCCCGATTCAATCCTCTGCACCTCCACAAGTCAATTCTGAGCTGTATCTGGTCTCTCTCTTTCTTTCATTAAAATAAGTTTTTTTTTTTAATCTGCCAAACTAATTAAGAAAGGCGATAGCTTTATAGCTAAGATAGCAACACTGACATCAAGTAATGGTACATAGACACAACTATGGAAAGGCTAAAGAAAATAAGGGCGTATGGCACCAAAGTAAAAGAATCTGTGGTGGACGGGAGGGCTCAGGTCCGGAACATGACGGGGGTTGAACTGTTATGTGGAAAACTGGTTAATGTTATGCTTGTACAAACGAGTGTATTTTATGTTGATTCTAAACCACTAGCCCCCCACCCCCATCACGAGGCCCCATTCACCCCCGGTTTTGGGGTGATGCTGACGGCCAATAAAGAAATAGAAATAAATAATAGAGGGAGAGGGAAAGGGATTGGTGCAGAAAACTCTGCAAAGAAAGCGTGTCTGCACCTCCTGCTCCTGTTCAAAGAGGACGAGGTTCCCGTGTATCCCTGGCTTTCGGGTGACATCGACGGCCACCCCTCCATCAATAAACAGATAAATAAAACTTAAACGAAATCGGAGGCTCCTTAGGCCAGAAGGTCCCCTCTACCCTCCTGCCTTTTCTCTCCCTCTGGTCCCCTCGGTCCATGCCAAGCTGCTTGGTGCTCTAGACCTTTGGTGGCGGGTGGCCGGGAAGAAACAGGCGGGAAGAACTCGGTGCACCTGCAGCAGCCTGGGCTCCGCACACCTTTGGGGCGGCACCGACCTGCCGGGGGCGGGGCTGACCCCTACAGGGGCGGGGCTGACCCCACAGGGGCGGGGCTGACCTGCAGGGGGCGGACAGGCGCGGAGGACGCGGGGCCTATCTGGCTGGGGCGGGGCCTGCGTGGGGCGGGGCCTGCGTGGGGCGGGGCCTGCGTGGGGCGGGGCGAGGCAGGGAGCCGCCCTCTCCGCCACTGAGCGCCGGTTGCCCAGCGCAGGTGAGGCGCGGGGCGCGGGGCGCGGGGCGCGGGGCGCGGGGCGCGGGGCGCGGGGCGCGGGGCGCGGGGCGCGGGGCGCGGGGCGCGGGGCGCGGGGCGCGGGGCGCGGGGCGCGGCGACCCCTCCTGGGCGCTGAGGGTCGCACTCGAGGTCCCCGGACTGCGCGGAGCGCCCGGAGCCTGCCCTGCGGCTGCGCGTGGAGCAGCTGCTGCTTTGGGGTCACCTTTGACCCCGTCGAGGGCGCCACCTTGGCCAGCGGCACCTGCGGGAGGGGCGGGAGCTGGAGGGGGCCGCGTCCTGGGCCAGGTGGTGCTGGGTGCTCTGGGTGACAGTCCCCTACACACACTCTCACCTGGGCCAGGTGGTGCTGGGTGCTCTGGGTGACAGTGTCCCCTACACACACTCTCACCTGGGTCAGGTGGTGCTGGGTGCTCTGGGTGACAGTCCCCTACACACACTCTCACCTGGGCCAGGTGGTGCTGGGTGCTCTGGGTGACAGTGTCCCCTACACACACTCTCACCTGGGTCAGGTGGTGCTGGGTGCTCTGGGTGACAGTCCCCTACACACACTCACACCTGGGCCAGGTGGTGCTGGGTGCTCTGGGTGACAGTGTCCCCTACACACACTCTCACCTGGGTCAGGTGGTGCTGGCTGCTCTGGGTGACAGTGTCCTACACACACTCACACCAGGGTCAGGTGGTGCTGGGTGCTCTGGGTGACAGTGTCCTACACACACTCTCACCTGGGTCAGGTGGTGCTGGGTGCTCTGGGTGACAGTCCCCTACACACACTCTCACCTGGGTCAGGTGGTGCTGGGTGCTCTGGGTGACAGTCCCCTACACACACTCTCACCTGAGTCAGGTGGTGCTGGGTGCTCTGGGTGACAGTCCCCCCCACACTCACACCTGGGTCAGGTGGTGCTGGGTGCTCTGGGTGACAGTCCCCCCCACACTCACACCTGGGCCAGGTGGTGCTGGGTGCTCTGGGTGACAGTGTCCCCTACACACACTCACACCTGGGCCAGGTGGTGCTGGGTGCTCTGGGTGACAGTGTCCCCTACACACACTCACACCTGGGTCAGGTGGTGCTGGGTGCTCTGGGTGACAGTGTCCCCTACACACACTCACACCCGGGCCAGGTGGTGCTGGGTGCTCTGGGTGACAGTGTCCCCTACACACACTCTCACCTGGGTCAGGTGGTGCTGGGTGCTCTGGGTGACAGTCCCCTACACACACTCACACCTGGGTCAGGTGGTGCTGGGTGCTCTGGGTGACAGTCCCCCCCACACTCACACCTGGGTCAGGTGGTGCTGGGTGCTCTGGGTGACAGTCCCCCCCACACTCACACCTGGGCCAGGTGGTGCTGGGTGCTCTGGGTGACAGTGTCCCCTACACACACTCACACCTGGGTCAGGTGGTGCTGGGTGCTCTGGGTGACAGTGTCCCCTACACACACTCACACCTGGGCCAGGTGGTGCTGGGTGCTCTGGGTGACAGTGTCCCCTACACACACTCACACCTGGGCCAGGTGGTGCTGGGTGCTCTGGGTGACAGTGTCCCCTACACACAATCACAACTGGGTCAGGTGGTGCTGGGTGCTCTGGGTGACAGTGTCCCCTACACACACTCTCACCTGGGTCAGGTGGTGCTGGGTGCTCTGGGTGACAGTCCCCTACACACACTCACACCTGGGTCAGGTGGTGCTGGGTGCTCTGGGTGACAGTGTCCCCTACACACACTCACACCTGGGTCAGGTGGTGCTGGGTGCTCTGGGTGACAGTCCCCCCCACACTCACACCTGGGCCAGGTGGTGCTGGGTGCTCTGGGTGACAGTCCCCCCCACACTCACACCTGGGTCAGGTGGTGCTGGGTGCTCTGGGTGACAGTCCCCTACACACACTCACACCTGGGCCAGGTGGTGCTGGGTGCTCTGGGTGACAGTGTCCCCTACACACACTCTCACCTGGGTCAGGTGGTGCTGGGTGCTCTGGGTGACAGTCCCCTACACACACTCTCACCTGGGCCAGGTGGTGCTGGGTGCTCTGGGTGACAGTGTCCCCTACACACACTCACACCTGGGCCAGGTGGTGCTGGGTGCTCTGGGTGACAGTGTCCCCTACACACACTCTCACCTGGGTCAGGTGGTGCTGGGTGCTCTGGGTGACAGTGTCCCCTACACACACTCTCACCTGGGTCAGGTGGTGCTGGGTGCTCTGGGTGACAGTCCCCTACACACACTCACACCTGGGCCAGGTGGTGCTGGGTGCTCTGGGTGACAGTGTCCCCTACACACACTCTCACCTGGGTCAGGTGGTGCTGGGTGCTCTGGGTGACAGTGTCCCCTACACACACTCACACCTGGGTCAGGTGGTGCTGGGTGCTCTGGGTGACAGTGTCCCCTACACACACTCACACCTGGGCCAGGTGGTGCTGGGTGCTCTGGGTGACAGTCCCCTACACACACTCACACCTGGGCCAGGTGGTGCTGGGTGCTCTGGGTGACAGTGTCCCCTACACACACTCTCACCTGGGTCAGGTGGTGCTGGGTGCTCTGGGTGACAGTGTCCCCTACACACACTCTCACCTGGGCCAGGTGGTGCTGGGTGCTCTGGGTGACAGTGTCCCCTACACACACTCTCACCTGGGTCAGGTGGTGCTGGCTGCTCTGGGTGACAGTGTCCTACACACACTCACACCAGGGTCAGGTGGTGCTGGGTGCTCTGGGTGACTGTGTCCTACACACACTCTCACCTGGGTCAGGTGGTGCTGGGTGCTCTGGGTGACAGTGCCCCCTACACACACTCACACCTGGGTCAGGTGGTGCTGGGTGCTCTGGGTGACAGTCCCCTACACACACTCACACCTGGGTCAGGTGGTGCTGGGTGCTCTGGGTGACAGTCCCCTACACACACTCACACCTGGGTCAGGTGGTGCTGGGTGCTCTGGGTGACAGTGTCCCCTACACACACACACACACACCCCTGGGTCAGGTGGTGCTGGGTGCTCTGGGTGACAGTGCCCCCCCCCCCGACCCCTTCTGTGGTTTCTGCAGGGCTTGGAGGGTCTCCCTGCTGTGGAGGTGCACCTGCCTCTCTTGATGTCATGCCAGGCTGCCCCTCCCGGAGCAGGCAGACCTGGATACCTGACCCAGGTGGAGGCGAGGCAGGTTCAGGGCACCTTCTCTTGTGGGATCGAAGACTGTGAAAATGCAGTTTCCCTCTTTAAATCAGGCAGGCACTTAATAGGCTTTCTAAAAACCGCTTCATTTGTTTTGATCTTACTGGATGGAGGTAGAGGAGAGGAGGATAGGGGAAGTAGAGGCAGGCAGGCAGGCGCCGCCTCACTGCTTGTGAAGCGTCTCCCCTGCCGGTGTAGACCTGGGGCTTGAACCCAGGTCCTTGTGTGTGGTGATGTGTGCCACCGCCTCGCCCCACATCCCCCCTCTTCCTTCTCTCCTCCCTTCCCCCTCCCTCCCTTTCTCTCTCTCGTCTCCCCCTCTCCTTCCCTTTTTTCTCTTAATACTGTAAACAATCACCTGGGAAACTATTAAGTCAGCAAGAGCCAAATCGCTTACTTGCCAGTTTAATATTTGGATACCTTGCTCTATCACAGTTAAAAGTAGATTCCCCCCCCCCCCCCCAGGAACTGTCAGGAACTGTCAGCATCGCTGACATTGCAGAGTTAGGGCTCAAGGGCCTGCTTCTTGGTTTTCTCTCCCTTTCTGGGTTCAGCTAGTGAGTTACCTTTGCAACAAAAGGAAGACACCTTCATAAATATTTCCTTTAACCCTCCAAGTGGGGAAAATGATGACATCGCTTGTATTTTACTGGTTCCACTCAAACTGTAAGCGCATTTTCATGAACAAACCAGAGACTGATTCAGGTGGAGCAACAGTGAGTCTAGTCACATCTCTGGCAGGCTGTCTGGCTGGTTCAAGGTAAACAAGGTCCCTGTGGGGTGTTCCTGAAGTTCCCGGGAGAGTTATAGATCCTGGAAGCTGCTCTGAGAGTCTGGGGCTGCGGAGGGACTCCCCCAAGAAGGAAGAAGAAGACAGGAGAGCCAGGGGAGGGTGACTCGGGCATGCTAAGCAGTAGGTAGAGACGCCTAGGAGGTGGGAGGAAAACTAGCAGAGAGGCAGAAACCTGCCTGGGGAGGGCGGCCCTGAGAAGACATCGTCCTGGGCGTTCGGAAGACTTCCTGGAGCACCTGCTGGCTTGCCCAGTTGAGGGAGTCACTGGCCTCTGCAGAAATAATTCAAGTAAAACATGAATTTGAGGGGATTTTGCAGTGGGTAGAAGAGGAAGAAGTAAGGACAGTGAGGAATCTTATTTTGAGAAGCAGGTCAGAAGGGAGAGGGTGGTGGAAGGGAGGTGCTGTCCGGTGGTCAGGGTCAGCGCTGCTCCTCTGCTGAGCATACTGAATAAAAAGAGTAAGCGGTTTTATCTCTGCCCCCTTTCACATATGGATATCTTACTTTTTAGTGGCAGTCTGGTTTTAGATTCAGGTGTGTTATCAGTGTTGAAAACCACCTGTTCACGGGCTGTGTTACACTGTGATTTCTCTGAGTTTCAGTATTTGATGCATTAACTTGTAAGGTGCATATTTCAGTGACTTTCTACAAATCTTGAGAACCAGGTGTATTCATGGGAAAATGTTCCTGAGTCATCTTTCTTTCTCTCTTTCCCTTCCTTCCTTCCTTCCTTCCTTCCTTCCTTCCTTCCTTCCTTCCTATAGTGAACTTCACTTCAGTCTTCATTGAAAGTATTGAAACGCTTATTCAGAGAAGAATTCTTGTGTGTATTTTCCTTAGGAAAGTGAAAAGAATTGCTAAGGAGGGAAAGTTGGAACCCTCACACCTTGCTGGTCAGAATATGTTGGTGCAGTCATTGTTTTCACAGCTGCACAGCTGCTTCATTCCTGATGGTCTCTCTGTCTCCCTCTCTCTTAATAGAGGGAAGAGAGACAGGGGAGAGATACCACAGTTGCTCCATCAGTCATGAAGCTTCCCTTGGGCAGGTGTGCCCGTGTGGTGCCCAGGGGCATGAACCTGGGTCCTCATACATGGTAAAGTGTGTGCCCTGCCAGCCAGAAATTGAAAGGAAAGGGGGAGAGAGACAGAGAGACACCTGCAGTCCTGTTTCACCACTTGTGAAGCTTCCCCCCGTAGGTGGGGACCAGGGGCTTGAACCCGTGTCCTTGCGCACTGTAACCTGTACACTCAACCAAGTGCACCACTACCCGGCCACATGGACATTTTTAATATTAATACATTTTTAATCTGTATAAAAGTGATTAGGGTATAGTGTAAGAATCATAGTATCCTCCCCACATGGTTATCATTTTTTTTCTACTATCATTTATTGGATACTCCCTTCTTCCAGTGCTTAGAAAGGATATGTGGCATATGTTCTTATGACAAATGGTGCTTATGATAGTGTCTCATGTTGCAGTTTTACATGTGTGTGTGCACATGCACACATTTCGGGACTAGTCTTTGTTTTCCATTTTTTTATTGGACGGGACAGAGAGAAATTGAGAGGGGGAAGATAGGGAGAGGGGACAGCTGCAGACCTGTTTCACAGCTTGGGAAGCTACCCCTGTTCTTTGTTCAATCTTCTTGTGTGTCCTTGCCAGTTTTACTTTATTTGTACAAAGTGCCTTGGTAGAGAGAACAAATCACCCACCTCTGTTTCTTTTAAAACCAGACTTTCCCTTCAGATTGATGTTTACTTTTTCCTAAAGTAAACTTTTCTTAGAGTGTAATGTGTTCCTTCAGTCTGAAATATCTGCTGTAATCACCAGAGGCCACACGCAACTGGCAGCAGCTGAATGTGTAGGACTAGGAGGTCTGGTTTTTACAAGTCCTCTTTTCACTCGCTAGAGGCAATTTTAACTTAAAAAGTAAATAAAAGATTTTCATTTGGGGGTATAACTAAGATAGCTGGGAACCCCTTCACTGAAAATAGCTCATTAGGGAAAAAAAAAAAACACATTTCAAAGGTGCTTAGAAATGGATACGGCCTCCGAGGAAGCTGAAAACCCGAGAGACTGGAGGAGTCTTTCAGTCTTATTTGCTGCACTGGGGGAACTGGACTGAATTTCATGAGTCTGAAGAGCTTAGTGGCTTTCAGGGTGGCTGGCCCAGGGAGAAGCAGGGTAAATTACCAGGAAGGTTTTTGTGCATGATGCAGGGATCCCCAAGGCCTGTGATGTCATGGAAAGAATAGAATGTCACTTGGCCTCCTCCAAGGACCTGCACGGAAGGTCACCTTGGCGCCAAGAGAAGCAGTGGAGGGGGAAGCCTGGCTCTGGGCAGTGATGCCCCCAGAACACGGTGAACGTCACACAGCCTTGGTACTCTAGAAAATTTCAGGTTGTGAACTAAGAGGTTTATTTGTTTGCTTTTGAAATACAAGTCACATGCCACTTGCTTTTCATTTAATTAGTTGCTGCTAAAGTCCCTCTCCTCAGTGTTAAAGTTATTCCCAAGTATTCTGTGGGTTGATTTTTGAATGGAATAGATTTCCTACTTGTATTTTTAGGTTGTTGTTGTTAGCTTATAGAAATATTGTACAACCGATTTTTGCTTGAGAAGCCAGTGTTTTATCCCTTGCTCTATCCCCTGGGTCCACAACCAGTTTTTATTTATCAGACTTCTTCTTCTTCTTCTAGCGTTTGCCCTTCTTCCGTAGCCAGTCAACAGCGTCAGGTTGAGCCTGATGTCTGCTTGTTGCTGGCTTTGAAAGTGACTGGGATCCATGTGGATTCAGTCGGCTAGGAAGGATCGTCAGTTTCCCCAATAAATGGGTACTCACGGGATGCACCACGAGAAGGTCGATCCAATGCATCCCATTTATCAGACTTTTGTGCATCAATTCTTGTATATAACTTATCCTAGTAGTTGTTTAGTGTATCACTTTGGCTTTTTTTTATCCCTTTTGTTGCCTTGTTGTTTATTGTTGTTGTTGTTGATGTCATCATTGTTGGGTAGGACAGAGAGACATGGAGAGAGGAGGGGAAGACAGAGAGGGCGAGAGAAAGACAGACACCTGCAGACCTGCTTCACCGCCTGTGAAGCGACTCCCCTGCAGGTGGGGAGCTGGGGCTCGGACTGAGATCCTTACACGGCCCTTGCACTTTCCACCACATGCGCTTAAACCGCTGTACTACCGCCTGGCACCCTTTGGCTTTTTTTTTTTTAATTTAAAATATGTTCTGTAGGAATAAACATTTTTACTTTTTAATTTTTATTTGTTGTTTTTTTAACCAGAGCACTGCTCAGCTCTGGCTTATAGTGGTGCTAGGGATTGAACCTGGGACTTTAGAACCTCAGAATCTTTTGCATAATCACCATGCTATCTCCCCTTACCCTTCTTTTAAATTTATTTATTTTTATTTTTTTAATTTTTATTTGCCTCCAGGGTTAACGAATCCACTGCTCCTGGAGGCTATTTTTTCCCCTTTTGTTGCCCTTGTTGTTTATCGTTACTGTTATTATTATTGTTAGTAATATTGTTGTTGTTGTTGGATAGGACAGAGAGAAATGGAGAGAGGGGGGAGAGAGACAGACACCTGCAGACCTGCTTCACCGCCTGTGAAGCGACTCCCCTGCAGGTGGGGAGCTGGGGGCTCGAACCGGGATCCTTACGCCGGTCCTTGCGCTTTGCGCCACATGTGCTTAACCCGCTGCACCACTGCCTGTTGCCCCCCTACTTTTAAATTTCTGATTTGGATTTCTCTTATATCTTTTTAAAAATTATTTATTTATTGGGAGTCGGGCGGTAGCGCAGCGGGTTAAGCACAGCTGACCCAAAGCATAAAGACCCGCGGAAGGATCCCGGTTCGAGCCCCCGGCTCCCCACCTGCAGGGGAGTCGCTTCACAGGCGGTGAAGCAGGTCTGCAGGTGTCTGTCTTTCTCTCCCCTCCTCTCCTCTCTCCATTTCTCTCTGTCCTATCCAATAATGATGACATCAACAATAATAATAACTACAATAATAATAAAAAGGGCAACAAAAGGGAAAATAAATAAATGAATACAAAAAAAAAATTATTTATTTATTGGATAAAGATGAAAACTGAGATGAAAGGGAGAGGGAGAAAGACAGAAAGACCTTGCAGCCCTGCTTCACCTGTGAGCTTCCCCGCTGCAGGTGAGAACTGGGTTTGAACCTGGGTCTTTGCACTTGGTAGTATACACTCAAGCGAGAGCGCCACCACCCTACCCCTCACTTACATCTTTCTAGTCTGGCTGCCCTGGTTCAAATCTGTTGTTTAATGTCTAGCAGAAGTCTGTGGCTCTCTACAGCAGGCCATCCAAACCCTAGCTGCCTTACAAGTGTTTCCTTTTCTCACCTCCCTCGTCTCCTTGGCTCTACTTGGCTTGGCTCAGCGTCATGAACTTTGAGAACCTTCCCCCGGAAGTCGTCACCATCTTAAAGCAGCCCATCCACGTTCCCTTCCTGACTAATGTCAGGTGTGTGCAAATTGACTGGGGTCAGAAGTGTAGTTTGCTGAGGATGGCGAGACTTTCCTAGAAGCTGGTCACGTATTTAGTTCTTAGTGCGTCCTTGCTGGGTTCCTGTTTTGTGTCAGCAGCATCTTGTGCTGTGTGTTAAGTAGAAAGTGAATACAAGATATTCCTGAACAATTTATATTCTAGCAGGGGAGATGGAGCCGGTATCATAAAGTATTAAGAGAAAATGTTCACAGGAAGTTTAGAAATGAGAGGAACTAGTGTGTGCTGTGTTAGCAAGGAGTATATCCTCTAAACAGGCTAAAAAGGGCTTTTGAAAAGACAGGCAGATCAGTTATAATGCACAATGGGAAATCATTTATATAGTGGGAAAAATACACCATTTGTGATGACTTCAAACCTATCTTAACCGGCATCTTCTTAAGAAAAGTTTAGGATTTGTGTGAGGAAAATTATAAGAACTCAAAGAAGCGATACCATCTTCTGGGTAGGAAGACTCAAATTCTAAAGGTAACGTGGTTTTTTTTTCATCATTTACAAATTACTTAATCCTAGTGAAAATGCCATCAGATTTCATCTCCTGAGGGCTAGACTGATTACAAAGTTAATTTGCAGAGCAGAGACTCAAGGGTAGTTGAGAGAACCCTAAGGCATGAGCAGCAGGGCAGGAGGCTGGCACTGCTTGGTACTAAAGCATATTGTGGACCTTTGTAATGAAAAGAAATATGTGTTGTTGGTACAGGGATCAGCTGAAGACAATAGCAAGTACATGAGTAAACCCAGTTGCGTGTGGAGACAGTCTGTAATAAAGGCAGCATCGTAAAGTCAGTGGAGAAAGGGAGGAGTCCCTAAGGCGGCCATGCTGGAGGTAGTGCCGGCTACAGTCTCTCTCTTCTCTGTTTCTCTCTGTCTTTCTCTCTGGAATGATAAGAATGAAAAAGTCAGCCTGGGAACAGTGGAATTGTGCTTGTGTGAGATTCAAATGCATGCCATTATGAAAAAAAGAAGTTGAGAGTGGAATTATTCTGTTTTTCAGATCTAATATTCAGATTATATAGTACTTTTTCAGTGTTGTCTTAAATACCTTACAAGGATCCTAGGTTATACAAAATTAGATATAGAAAAAAGTCTTGGGCTGGGTGGTGACATACCTGGTTGAATGCACATACTACAATGTACAAGATCCAGGTTGGAGCCCCCAGTCCCCACCTGCAGGGGGGTAGGAGGGGAGGGGGAAGTTTTACTGATGGTAAAGCAGTGTTACAAGTCCCTCTCTCTCTCTCTCTCTCTCTCTCTCTCTTCCTCCTCCTACCCTCTTGATCTCTGACTGTCTCTATCCAATAAATAAAGATAATTTTTAAGGAGTTAAAAAAGGGAAAGAAATTAAAGTTTTATTTTTGCTTTGGAATAATTCTTAGAGATAATCTGTTTTGTTTATCAGTATGTAGTGGTATTAAATGTAACCCATTTAACTTCTTTTCTGTTCTACCAACAGTGGTATTAACATTGGAAGTTGGTATCTTGCTGCATATTGGAAACTGAATGTAATGGCAACAGAATTCTTGAAGAGTTGTTGTAGAGGATGCTTCTATGGTGAGACAGAGAAACACTGTGAGTGCTGTCTGGTTTGCCTTCAGCAGACATTTGTTTAATGTGCTCTTTATCTGGAGCATTTTGTGGAATGAAAGTAAAGGAAACACATCCCCTAACTGCCTGGGGAGGCAGAAACTGTACCCTGGATTTTAGTGAGAGATTAAGTTGACCTAGAAGACACAATGGAGACATTTTTACGAATTTATTTATATTTATTTCTTTTGGACGGAGACAGAGAAGTTGAGGGGGAGGGGGAGGTAGAACGAGAACTCTGTAGCACTGTTTCACCACCTTTGAGACTTTCCCCTTGTAGCTGGCGGCCAGGGGCTTGAGCCCTGCTCCTTGCACACTGAAATGTGTGCGTTAATTAACCTGGTGTGCCACTGCTCAGTCCCTCCAAGTGGCAACTTGGTGTGCAAGTTGGGGGGGTATGAGTGGAAAGGAAGACGATATATTCTGGGAAACACTTGGTTTAAATATGGTGTCCGATTTATAAATGTTTCATTAAAGTGCCTTTCTTGAGGAGTGACCCGTGGAGAAGAGACCCATAATTTCATCAAGACCTACATTTATTAAGAGCTAAGGAACTCCCTTTCTATCACCGTTTCCTGATCTCTTCAGGCTTAAGACTGAACTTTCTTTTTCTCTGATTCTTCCTTGTATTTTTCTAGTCTAAACTTCCTAGTACAATAAAAATTGTACAATAAAATAGACAATAAATTAATTATTATTGTTTAATAAATTAAACAATAAAAATTGCTTTGTTCACTGTATTTTTAACTGACTAGATTGTACTTAAAAGCTCTGTAAGTTTAACCACAAAATAATCTTGATTCCCATCAATTCTCTTTGGGAATGAGTCTCTAAGAATGGCTTTTAGCACTGTGGTAAGATACTACACTTTAGTAATAATACATTCTCTAAGAATGGCTTTTAGCACTGTGGTAAGATACTACACTTTAGTAATAATACATTGATTGCTCAGTACTAGTTGGACAGAGTTAATGTCGACTCTGGAAGTATCAGTTGGAATCTGAGGGTAGTTATATATTAGCAGTTTCTTCTCAGAAGATTCAATAATACAAAAGCCTGGTAGGTTCAGATTGTCACAAAAGACTCAAGCTCACTGAGTGACTGTTTTCTTCTTTTCTCTTGTGCAGCGTCTGTGGAAAGAGATCTGAAAGCTACTATCTCCAGTAGCCAGAACACTGCTATTTGCCTGCCTCCCTTGACCTCGGTTTCTGTGAAGCCTCAGGTTGGCTGTACCGAGGGCTATTTACTTTCCAAGTCGCCGTCCAATGGCAAAGAAGTACCATTTGTGGTCCCCAGGGTTAAGTTGTCGTACATTCAGCCCAGGACCCAAGGGACTCCTTCTCATCTGGAAGAGCCTGAAGGTGAGGGTGAAATGGTGAGACTGAAAAGTCATGTCGCATCTCAATGATGTATTTTGGTTTTATGTCTTTAACATATAAGAACGTTTTTCTCGGGCTGGGGAGATAGCGTAATGGTTGTGCAAAGACTTCCATGCCTGAGGAAACAGGCCCCAGGTTGAATCCCAACACCACCATAAACCAGAACTGAGCAGTGCTCTGGGGAAAAGAAAAAAAAAATAATATAAGAACATTTTTCTATCTCCTATCTAAAGACTTCACATTTTGCATGTCATTTGTTGATCTACTCAAACATGTGCTCTACTTGAAAAGACCCCATTCTGAAACACACTGCAACATATTCACATGTGGAGTTGTTGTCTTTTTCAAAGGATAATATATTATCTCTGTTGTGAAGCTGCATATTTCATTTCATTTCCTAGCACTGTGGTTCTGTAAATTAACAGGAATTACTCTGGATTTTAAAACTGTTATCACTATACACGTTGGAGGGCTCACATTCAAAATATTTTTTTCTTAGGTGTAGCTATAGTTATGTATATCTGTGACTATCTAGTCATCTCCAATGCTGGCGTTCTTGCCATTGCTGCTCTTCCATAAACTGACATCTGAAGTGGGGTCTGTGTGTTGAGTGGTCTGAGTCCTTGCTTCTCGGGTGGACATGTTCCTTGTAACGCCCTCGGGCATCATGATTCTTCTTGGCCCCTTCTCAGCGTGAACCTTCTCAGCGAGCTACACAGCTCTGTAGCCCAGGTGAGGATAAGGCCTCACCTCATCCTCCCAACTTTCATTTTCCTGAACTCTGACGCCACCTGTTCTGTTTTACAGCTTAATTGAGAAGATAATAACTTATACCATGTGCTCTATTATAAAGGGGTCCAGTAATTAAGAATAGCAATAATTGAAGTATTTTAAAAAGTTGATATTATGTCTATATATTACATCCATATGAGTCTTAACTTTGAAAGGAACTTAGTGTATTGTTTTCTTCTTTTTAAATTGCTGTGTATAATGCACATTAGAAGAAATGAAACAACAGAAACTTGTGAGTCAAAATAGCCCCACAACCCAAAGCCTCCCTGGCCCTTTCAGTCTCTCCCGAGCCGTCAGTATCCCTGCCGTAGGGTCGCCACTGTTTCGCTCCCGAGCCGTCAGTATCCCTGCCGTAGGGTCGTCACTGTTTCGCTCTGGTCAGTCTTTTCCGCACTTTGTGTGCCACTGCCCAGCTGCCTCCTTTGTCCTTGTTAACCACATGAGCACATACGCTTGTGGTGATGCGGTATTTTGATTTGGCTTTTTTCTGTTTCCTGTCATTTATTATAAATTGAATTGCATATCCAGTATATATGTGTACATAGGTACTATAACTTCTTCATTTGATTTTGTGTTTGTCTTCACACCTATATAGTAAGATCATCCTCTACTGTATTATAAGTGGCATGATACACTGTAGTGTTGCCCTGTCGCATACCATAAATACTCTGATATGATCCATATTACTTTGGCTTATCAGCTTTGCTGTCGGACGTTGAGATTTTTCCCCAGCTTTTGGCTACTAGGGATAACAGTGCTTATGAACATAATTGTACTTGTGTTTTGCTGCACACATGTAAGTGTTTCTGTTCAGTCTAGAATGACGTTCTCAGCCTTAGTAGAGATTGTCAAGCTATGTTCCCGGCTGTATCAGTTCACAGCAGAATGTGATAGTATGTTGCTCTGCCTCCTTGTCTGGACTTGCTTTTGTCAGGCTGTTAAAACTTCAGCCATTCTGCTGAGTGGGAAGTGGCTAAGGAGTATCTCTCAGGAGTTTTCAGTCACACCACCTTCAGGACTATCAAGGTTTAGCTGCAGGTCATATTTACTGGCTCTTAGGGTAGCACACCTTCTTATGTGCCTGTTTCACGTGAGCCAGTTTTTATGAAGACGTGTCTGTTTTTTCTTACTGAGTTGTGGGAGTTACCTGTGTATTCTGGAGGTGAGCCCTTGGCCAGTTTCATATGTTGCACATACTGCCTCCCACTTTATAGGTCATGTCTTCACTTTCCATTATCTTTATAACTGAGCATCTTCAATTTTACTTTATTTAAATTTGATTTTAAAGATATTTTGTTTTAATGAGAGATATGCAGAGAGAAAGATACACAGAGACAGTGCAGAGCCCTGCAGAGCTCTTGCTGATGGTGGTGTTGGGGATTGAACCTGGGTCCTCAGGGCCTCAGGCAGGAAAGTTGTTTGCAGAAACACTGTGCTGTCCGTCTCCCCAGCCACAAGAAACGTGGGCTGATTTGTTTTAGATAGCAAGTATATGTCCTTTACTATTACTTGAGATCATTTCTTCTCTTCAAGTATAGCGTCTGCTTGCAAATATCTCCAAGAAAAGGATGTTGTCAAAACTTAAAAAAATATGCTCAGCGGGGAAGCAGTGACAGAAGCCAGACCTCCTACCTTCTGCACCCCATAATGACCCTGGGTCCATGCTCCCAGAGGGATAAAGAACAGGAAAGCTATCAGGGGAGGGGATGGGATACAGAGTTCTGGGGGTGGGAATTGTGTGGAAATGTACCCCTCTTACCCTCTAGCCTTGGCAATATTTCCATTTTATAAATAATTTTTTAAATTATTAAAGCTTAAAAATGCTCAATTTCAGGTTCCGCCAGGGCATCTTTTGGAGATCGAAAGGCAGAGCTGTGCAACCCCTCCCAGCACGGGC
Source organism: Erinaceus europaeus (assembly GCF_950295315.1). Classification (NCBI taxonomy): domain Eukaryota; kingdom Metazoa; phylum Chordata; class Mammalia; order Eulipotyphla; family Erinaceidae; genus Erinaceus; species Erinaceus europaeus. Next base: position 118,927 of record NC_080183.1, read on the forward strand.
CCGGCTACGATGTGTACAACCCACTCTACATGTACCAGCACGTTTCGCCCGACCTGGGTCGGCGCTTTCCCCCTCAGTCAGCAGTAACGAGACTTTATGGATCAGGTGTGGAAAATGTTTGTGCTTTATTGCTTGAGCTTCTTTATAGGATTGTAGAAATTACATTATGACTAAGACCCTGCAATAATATTAACTTTTTTTGGTAGAGCTGGTGCCTTGCACATGCATGATTTTCTACTCCCGCCCTCTTTTTTTTTTTTTTTTTTTTTCATTCAGGTAGTAAGAGAGGCTGAGAGAGGAGAGGGACCACAGTCATGAAGTTTCCCAAGTATGGTAGAACCTCCTGTAAGGTGCAAGGCTCGAACCCGGGCTGTGCATGCCTATCACAAGGCATGTATCCTACCTGGTGAGCTATATCTCTGACCCACAGATTATTTTGAGTAATACTTAAGTGAAGAACTAAGTACCACAAGTAGAGAGAATGGATTTTCTCTGTTTGCTACTTAGAGAGAATGTGAACATGTCTTGTTTGATTTAAAGCAAAGTAAGATAATTCTTTTTTTAAAGGATTTAAAAATATATGTATTTATTTATTTATTCCCTTTTTTTGCCCTTATTGTTTTATTGTTGTAGTTACTATTGTTATCGTCATTGCTGGATAGGACAGAGAGAAATGGAGAGAGGAGGGGAAGACAGAGGGGGGGAGAGAAAGACAGACACCTGCAGACCTGCTTCACCGCCTGTGAAGTGACCCCCCTGCAGATGGGGAGCCGGGGCTCGAGACCGGGATCCTTACGCCGGTCCTTGCGATTTGCACCACATGCGCTTAACCCGCTGCGCTACCGCCCGACTCCCAAGTAGGATAATTCTAAAAGCTTTTTCTTACTGTCATCAGAAGACTTTAAGAAAAAATCTATTTGGTACATTTACATAAGATATTTATAGTACATTTCTCTGGAGAGTTAGTTCATGGTAGTGAAGTAGAATTCCATTGTTTCTTCTTTATGATACAAAGAAGTGACTTTGTTTATGTCTTATTATAGTTTGTGACTTAAGGGCCAGTAGACTTCCAGGCTCTCCTGGGCTAAGCAAATCTATGTTTGATCTTACAAGTTCCTCACAGCGTTTCATTCAGGTGAGCTGTTTCTGTCCGTTTTATTGTACACAGTGATTTACTTCAGCTGCGAAATCAGAAATGTGTGGGTCACTAGGAACATCATGCTGAAGGTCTCTTGTAGATATGTGTGTTCTCATCACTGAAGAGTAAGCGCTTGGCGTTTCCCAAGTGCATCAATTTAGAAAGCTTCCAGTCAAATACTGTAGTCTGTCTTCTCTTCTTCCTCCCCCCTCACTCTTTCTTTTTATTATTTATTTATTTATTTTATATTTTAAAATTTATTTTGGGGGGATTAATTAATGGTTTACATTCGACAGTAAATACAATGGTTTTTTTTTTTTTAAGTAGTTTTATGTATTTATTCCCTTTTGCTGCACTTGTTGTTTTATTGTTGATGACGTCGTTGTTGGATAGGACAGAGAAATGGAGAGAGGAGGGGAAGACAGAGGGGGAGAGAAAGACAGACACCTGCAGACCTGCTTCACCGCCTGTGAAGCGACTCCCCTGCAGGTGGGGAGCCGGGACTTGAACCGGGATCCTTACGCCGGTCCTTGCACTTAGCACCACCTGTGCTTAACCCGCTGCGCTACCGCCCAACTCCCAATACAATAGTTTTAGTACATGCATAACATTTCCCAGTTTTCCACATAACAATACAACCCCCACTAGCTCCTCTGTCATCCTTTTTGGACCTGTACTCTCCCCCCACCCACCCCAGAGTCTTTTACTTTGGTGCAATACACCAACTCTTTTTAAATATATCTTCCATCTTTCAGTTGGCATACATTGAAAATCTCAAGATAGATGGATTTAACTTTGTTAGTAAGAGTGGCATGTCTGCTGAGATATGACACCTTGATACTTTGCTGGTATCGCTGGCATGTTCTGCTGTTAATAATGGGACATTTTGACAGTTAAGAACTTTTTGATATAAAACTGTTATTTAAAAGTTAGAAAATAGACTTAAGCAAAATAAAATGACACATTACCTTTATGACTATCACTGAGAGTAATACCAAATGTTACATGTGTGTGTGGCTTTTTTCTGTGTAACGCATAGATGTATATCAAAATGGAAATGTGTTCTAAGTAGCCCTTAAATATCCTCAGTTGAGTTCATTTTCTGTGGATCGTTATGTCACCAGTCCCTCTTCAAGCACCAGAACTGTCTGGAGAGCTTGTTAGAATGCGGGTGGCCACACCTGGCCTGCAGAGCTGTTGATTCAGGAGCTCTGCACTGGGCCCTGTTTGTGTTTCTGATAAGCTCCCGGGCAGTGCGGATACTGCTGCTCAGCAGGGACCATGCCTGACGATAACAGGGCACTTTAATATATTCTGATTTTTATGAGTGCTTTCAAGTATAAAGCATCAATCTCCTGCACTCAGTGGTGGCACACCTGGTTGAGCACACATCACCATGCACAAGGGCCCAGGTTCAAGCCCCCAGTCCCCACCCACCTGCAGGGGGGAAGCTTCATATAGTGAAGCAGGGCTGCAGGCGTCTGTCTTTCTCACTCCGCCCCCCAGTTTCTTTGTCTCTAGTAAGAAACAAACAGTAACTGTTTCTTCCTTATCACAGAGCCAAATAAAAATGAAAAATATTTTCCTCAATATTATCCAGTAAGACATTTGAGATTTTCCCAGTAACTTACCCAACAGTGAGTTTTTCCTCTACTTTGTAAAAGGGAGAAATTCTGACAAATAATGTTATCAAAATGGTTAACATGCAGTTACACTAAGGTGGGAACTGGGTCACGAGTTACACAGTCCTTCAAGTTTTTCTGACTAAAGAAAAATTTTATTCATAGAGACATGATTCATTATCCAGTGTGCCAAGCAGTGGTTCCTCAAGGAAGAATTCTCAGGGGAGTAACAGAAGCCTGGGTAAGGAAGAAAACATCCCCCTTTTGTATTCTTTTATATTTAGACTCAATAGTAGTTAAAAATACACATAAGTTTTTTTTAATGTTTTATTTATTCCCTTTTGTTGCCCTTGTTATTTTAATTGTTGTTGTTGTTGTTGTTGTTGATGATGTCATTGTTGTTGTTGTTGGATGAACAGAGAGAAATGGAGAGAGGAGGGGAAGACGGGGGGAGGGAAAGACAGACACCTGCAGACCTGCTTCACCACCTATGAAGCGACTCCCCTGCAGGTGGGGAGCCGGGGGCTCGAACCGGGATCCTTAATGCTGGTCCTTGCGCTTCACGCCATGTGCATTTAACCCAACACATAAGGTTTTTAAAGCCTTCTAGGGCATTGCATCAGTAGTGACATTACCATCTGCATAATAAACACTCACGTCAGTTACTTGATTTTTTTTAGTATTCAGGTGTGAGTGAACACTAGAAAAAATGAAGCAGTTAAACTTTTTTCTTTGTCTTGTTTCATTTTTTCCTGTGAATAATATTCTAGAAATGTACAGTATTTAGGCCATATCATGTTATTTGGGATTTTTTTCTGAGGGTTGACTTAAATCCCCTAGGCCATATAATTGGATTTTTTTTTTAAGACTCACGGGTATAAAAAGGGAAGAAAAGGAAATTATATGCATTAAATGCATAAACGGGCAGATGTGTATATGAATGGATACAAACAAATTGATAATTTGAGATATCAGAATACAAATTACAAGAATTCGTCTCTTACTCCAATTCCAAATCACTTAACTGAAGAAATGTTCATCTGCAGGATTTCTGTTGTCACAAGGACAAGTTGCATTTTTAAGGCATGAATTTTTTTTTTCTTCAAAATTAAGGCATAGTTAACACATAGCATGTTAGTTTCAGGTAGATAGCATTATAGCTCAGTAGTTTTGCAAGCAGCAGAATGGTCACTACGGTACATCTAGTTAACATCCATTCCCATACATCCTCCCTCAAAAGTTGCTATCTTGTGATGACTCCTACTGCAGCCTTTAAATATTAACTGTAATCATGTCACCTGTCTGTGATTTATTATTTTACAATGGGAAGTTTGTACCTTTTGGCCTCCCTAACTTGTTCCACGCCCACCCCCTGCTCTGGCAAACAAGTCTTTCACTGTGTTTGTGATCCTGTTGTCTGGGTTTAGGTTCCTTATGTGATCACTCATTATTTGTCTTTCTCAGTCTGGTATTTTACTTAGCATCCAGCTTCACGGCCCAACCACACCGTCACAAATGGCAAGTTTTCAGTGTTTTAATAGCTGATGATAGAAACCTTCACTTCTTTTAAAAATTTTTTTAATATTTATTTATTTTCCCTTTTGTTGCCCTTGTTTTTTTCATTCTTGTTGTAGTTATTGTTGTTGTTATTGTTGTCGTCGTTGTTGGATAGGACAGAGAAATGGAGAGATGGGGGAAGACAGAGGGGGAGAGAAAGACAGACACCTGCAGACCAGCTTCACCACCTGTGAAGTGACTCCCCTGCAGGTGGGGAGCCGGGGGCTGGAACCGGGATCCTTACGTCAGTCCTTGTGCTTTGTGCCACGTGCGCTTAACCTGCAGGTGGGCAGCTGGAGGCTGAAACTGGGATCCTTACGCTGGACCGAAACCTTCACTTCTTATACCTCCAACTACAATTAGTGAAAGAATCAAAGTGTGATTTTAATCTTAATTGGAAGCCTTTAAAAAAATGGCTGTAGTATTTTAAAATTGTGTGGAATATGTGCCCAAAGCACTGCTCAGTTTGGTTAATGGTGGTGCTGGGGACAGAACCTAGGGCCTTTGTTTCCTCAGACATGAAAGTCTTTTTACATAACCATTATGCTAATTCCAGTTCCCCCAGCCCTAGTGTGTGTGTGTGTGTGTGTGTGAGTGTATGAGTGTGTGTGTGTGTATGTGAGTGTGTGTGTGAGTGTACATGTGAGTGTGTGTGTTTGTGTGTGTATGTGTGTGTATCTGAGTGTGTGTGTGAGTGTGTGTGTGAGTGTGTATGTCAGTGTGTGTGTATGTGAGTGTGTATGTGAGTGTGTGTGTGAATGTGTATGTGTGTCTGTGTGTGAGTGTGTGTGCGTGTGTGTGTGAGTGTATGTGTGAGTGTGTGTGCGTGTGAGTGTGTGTGAGTGTATGTGTGAGTGTGTGTTTGTGTGAGCATGTGTGTGTATGTGAGTGTGTGTTTGTGTGAGTGTGTGTGTATGTGTTTGTGTGAGTGTGTGTGCGTGTGTGTGTGAGTGTATGTGTGAGTGTGTGTGAGTATGTGAGTGAGTGTGTGTGTGAGTGAGTGTGAGTGTGTGTGTGAGTGTGTGTTTGTGTGTGTGTGTGAGTGTATGTGAGTGTGCATGTGAGTGTGTTGTGTGTGTGAGTGTGCGTGTGTGTGTGAGTGTGTGTGAGTGTGCATGTGAGTGTGTTGTGTGTGTGTGTGAGTGTGTGAGAGTGTGTGTGTGTCAGTGTGCATGTGAGTGTGTGTGAGTGTGCATGTGAGTGTGTGTGTGCGTGTGAGTGTGTGTGAGTGTGCATGTGAGTGTGTTGTGTGTGTGAGTGTGTGTGTGTCAGTGTGTGTGTGCATGTGAGTGTGTGTGAGTGAGTGTGTGTGTGAGTGTGCGTGTGTGTGTGTGTGTGTGAAGTGTGCGTGTGTGTGTGAGTGTGCGTGTGCGTATGTGTGTGTGTGAGTGTACGTGTGTATGAGTGTGCGTGTGTGTGTGAGTGTGTGTGAGTGTGCGTGTGTGTGTGCGTGTGTGTGAGTGTACGTGTGTGAGTGTGCGTGTGTGTGTGAGTGTGCGTGTGTGTGAGTGTGCGTGTGTGTGCATGTGTGTGTGTGTGAGTGTGCATGTGTGTGTGTGTGAGTGTGCGTGTATACTTTTTTTTTTTGCCAGCAGGGTTATGGGTGGGGTTCGGTGCCAGAATTACAGGTGCACCACTCCCAGCGGCCCCATTCTTTCTTTTTTATTAGATAAGACAGAGAGAAATTGAGAAAAGAGTGGGAGATACAGGGGGAGAAAGGTAGGCACCTGCAGACCTGCTTTACCACTCCTGAAGCTTTCCCCATGCAGGTGGGGAGCAGGGACTCGAACCCATGTCCTTGCCCTTAGTTACATGTGCTCTTAACCAGGCGTGCTCCTGCCTGACCCCCTAATTTGTATCCTTAAAAGTGGATAGCATCAAAGCTTGATTGGGCCAGAAGACTCCCATAGCACTTAAATATCTTTGTCGTTTTGCAATTTAGATACGATTACTCTATCAGGAGATGAAAGGGATTTGGGGAGACTGAACGTGAAAGTGTTTTATAATTCTTCAGTAGAACAGATATGGATCACAGTTTTGCAGGTAAGTTCATACAATTTACACTGACTTCTCTTAAAAAAAAAACTGCAGATTTAAACTTCTACTCTTGCTCTCTCCTTGGCTGTTTAGGGTTCTGTCGTGTTATACTAGTTAATGAAGAAACCAGAGATAACAAGTCTGTAGGTGTGATGGAAATATGTTTGCCTTTAGGGTTTCAGTTCATGGTGTTCACTCAGAAATGCAAAATGTGTTTTCAGGTTTGTTTTTTTTTAAATTCCGACTTTATTTTTAATTGTTCTCAGTGCAGAGACTTGACTTGGCCATCCAGTTATGGAGACGCTCCTACTATTTCTATAAAAGGAACACTAACTTTGCCCAAGCCAGTGCATTTCAAGTCTTCAGCCAAGGAAGCCTCCCCTGTAAGTGACTGTGTTTGGAATTATTTTTATGTTTTCTTATATTTGCCACTTTGATCTTGGTGAGAATTGCAATGACAACGTTTCATTTGAGGGAAACTACCTATTATTCAGTACATATGTATCCTTAGCTTTCTACAGATAATTTTGGGCCATAAAAGTGTTTGCGATTTATTTTTCCAATGTTAAGATGCATTTGAAAAGGAAGTTCACTAACTGAAGATGAAACGCTTCCTTCTTTTTATCGGGGTGATCGATGGTTTACAGTGAACAATAACTATAATTGCTGATACACATGTTTCTCAGTTTTCTGCGAGACCCTCCCCCAGACCCCTCCACCACCATGCACCAGGACCTGAACGCTCCCCCCGCCCCAGAGTCCTTTACCTTAGTGCCATACACCGAAATACTTTTCTTTTAAACATCTTACAGTGATTTTTAACTTTTTAGTGTGACAGCACTGGGACTTTGGTGGAGGATAGTGTCTTACACACACCTAGAAGTATAAAGTCACATGCCCAGAATTTCATAGTATTGTAAATCAAGGTAACTAAATAAAAAGAAAGTCTTAACTTTCGTTATAATCCTGACACAGATGAGTATTTCACATTTTGATTTTCAAGTAAACATAAGTTGGCATAGGAAATGATTGGAAGAAATCCTCTGACATGGAAATGTGCATGGGCTCCTTGACAATTCATTATTTATTATTTATCAGGTTGTTTGGAAGATTCCTTTTGTGGAAAAAAGTTGAGTAAAACAGCGTCTTGCTTCATTTCTAAGCTCTCTGCATCTGAGTTTAAGAAATGAGATACTTTATGCCATGTTGTCACAGTGACTCCTGAGACTGTGGAAGAAAACTCTAACCCCAGTCTCTTCAGAGGAAAGATGGCTGCATGGAGTGGGCTAGGGTCAGGAGACTTAAATCAAAACTGCTGTAAGATATTTAAAGTGGCCCAAAGAACACCTGAGAGCACTCTGAGCATGGAGAATGCTGACTTGTTGTCTGGGGCGGGCGATGAGAGAGGGGGCATTCTTTAGACACTCACCTGCTTTGTCTTACTACCAAGGGGACTGATTGGTTTTGCAGATTGGAAAGGGGGATGAACATCACCAAGAGAGTGAGTGAAATATGTTACAGCTGGGAACAGCATTAGGAAAAGAAGAGTTTCGTTACAGAAGTAACCCAAGTCTCAGTGTGAGCAGATAGGATTTTTGGGTGCAGGCGCCAGGCTGTGGCACACCTGGTAGGATCCAGGATCAAGCTCCCAGTCCCCACCTGCAGGGGGAAGCTGAGCTGCAAGTGTCTTCCTTTCTCTCTCTCCCCTTTCTTCCTTTTTGCCTCCAAGGTTATCACTGGGGCTCGGCACCTGCACTATGAATCCACTGCTCCTGGAGGCCATTCTCCCCCCCCCCCCTTGTTGCCCTTGTTGTTTATCATTGTTGTTGTTATTATCATTGTTGTTACTGCTGTCATTGTTGGATGGGACAGAGAGAAATGGAGAGAGGAGGGGAAGACAGAGGGGGAGAGAAAGACAGACACCAGTAGACCTGCTTCACCGCCTGTGAAGTGACCCCCCTGCTGGTGGGGAGCTGAACTGGGATCCTTAGACAGGTCCTTGAGCTTTGCGCCATGTGCGCTTAACCCGCTGTGCTACCACCCAACCCCTCTCTCTCCCTTTCTATCTCCCTTCCCCCTCTTAATTTCTCTCTATCCTACCAAATTGATTAACTGATTAATTCATTGTAAAAGATTTTGGGTACTGAGCAAGCTCACATGAAAAGCCTTGACCACTCTAATGAACTGTTGAGAAGTTGTATTGAATAGCAAAAAGATACCCCGGAGACAAGAATGGGAAATCTTAAACAAATCTTTATTTATTTAAATAGGACAAGAGAAATTTGGAGAGGAAGAGGAGAAAGAGTGAGAGAGAAGGACAGATACCTGCAGACCTGCTTCCCCACTGATGAAGCTTCTATCCTGCAGTTCAAGCCCCCAGTTCTTACACTCAGCCAGGTGTGCTACTGCCAGCCCCTGATATTAACTGGGTTCTTGATTAAGTGATTAACAGCATTAAAAGAATGACTAAGAATTAAAAGAATGAGACTAAGAAAGATAGTAACCGGGATATACTCTGGAATAAGAAGCACTGACCATTTCAATTTACTGTGAAAAATATATTTACTAGATTTCCTAGATTATAAATGCTATTTTTGTTTATTTTCTACTAGCATGTCAACTTTTATTTAGTCCTTTTTATGTATGAACTTTATATTTTCTTGTTTTTTTTCTAGAATATTGAATTTATGGAAACATTTGTGTTTGCTATTAAACTCCAAAGTCTACAAACTGTAAGGCTTGCATTTAAGATCCAAACCCAGACTCCCAGGAAGAAAACCATTGGAGAATGCTCTCTGTCTCTCAGAACTTTGAGCACACAGGAAATGGAATACTCTCTGGATATAATGCCACCATCAAAAATTTCTGTAAGTCATGATGATTTATAATATTAAGAGTATTTCATACTTAGAATTATTTCCTGGGTGCATTTTTGTTGGAATATAACTTCCAAGGTTGAACATGTTAGAATCAGGACATCTTTTAGGAACAATAATAATAGAATTAGTAATGATGATGCCATTTTAAAATTGTGTTTTTAAAAGGATTGGTAAAAGGCCTCCATTACCCATGAGTTCATGGCATTTAATACAACTTGAGATATTTGAAGTTACTTATTTTAAACAAAGTAAAACTAGACTTGAACTATTATTTTCGCTTTCACTATGGACTTGCTACATCCTTGGCACTGAATATATGTATGCAGGTGGATCTAAAAGAGCAAGTTTTGACAAAACACAACAATTTTTTTGGTAACTTTGAGGTTCCGTCACTTGTGTCTTAGAAGCTATCTTTACAGACAGGAGTCTGCATACGGATACACACTCCAAGGGTGATTTAGATGTTGGGTCTTTAAAGACTAGTAGGGGCATCTGAAGATAACTCAGCAAAGGCGTATTCTGGGAACCTGGTACATTAGGACCTCACCTGCCACGGAGAATCTGAATGGGTGATTCTGGTGACCGAAGGTGTCAGAGGCCTTAGCCGCATTTGTCTAATTGTCCAGTGCCAGGTGTTAAGGGCACAGATTCTGATGATCTGTAAGTACTGTCAGGCTCTGCGGAAGCACCGAGTATCTATTACGGAATGCGATTTCCTTCATATCATGGACGGAAGCAAGCATAGTAGTCTTTGTTTCTTGTGACAAGAAACATTCAAACCGTGACATTAAAAAAGCAAAACTAAATCCCCATCCTCCACACTGAAACGACGGACAAGACTTTCACTGAAAGCCAGTTTTTTTTCCTCAGCAAAGTGTTCTTGACCTTGGCAAATAGAAATGCAAATATTAACTTAAGATCTCAGATTTCTGTGTTGAGCAATCTGGGAGAGACAAGGCTTGCCTGGGGAAATACCTAACGTCTGCGGAGATGCAGGTGCGACTGGCCTGCCCTGTGACTTGGTGCTTGCACCACATCATGGGCTTGAGCTGCTTATCCCAGTGCTGAGACCAAGACTTGGAGACGCCTGGCAGGCGGACTTCATGCCGCTGGTCTTTGGGGAGCGAGCGAGGATTGTGTGACTCACTCTGGTTACAGACTCAGTTCTCGTCACTGTCCCATCTGACCCCCTTCTCCAGCCCAAGATACTCTGACACGTGGCCAGATTGCAGCTTTTCCCAATCATGCTTAGTTTTTTCTCTTTCACCTAGTAGTTCAGGCAGGACGGCAGAGGTTTTGTGAAGTTACACTATTTTGGAGGAGGAATCCCATGGTATCTTCTCTGTTTTTGTGTTCGCTCTTGATTTCAGTTACTCTCAGGTTTCCTTCCTTCCTTCCTTCCTTCCTTCCTTCCTTCCTTCCTTCCTTCCTTCCTTCCTTCCTTCATTTATTTTTAACCAGAGCACTTCTCAGCTCTGGCTTATGGTGGTGCAGGGGATTGAACCTGGGACTTTGGAGCCTCAGGCATGAGAGTCTCTTAGCAGAACCATTGTGCTGTCTCCCCGGCCCATTCATCTGCTCTGGCAAAGACTGTCTGGCATCTCTCAGCATCCCACTCTTGCTTCACTCCTTTCAACAGGAAGTAGCCATGTGTTTGTGTTTAGATCTCTCTGTTTCTTTGATTGTCCACTCCAAGGACCTTGGGATCCACATAAAACAAAGGTTAAATTTTGTTCTATTTCTTCTGTTATATCCTAGCAATAACGAAAGGCAGATTTTAACTCTCCTCCTCAAAGTTTCTCTCGTTTTATTGTTTGCCTCAGGATTTCTTTTCTGTTTATTTACACATTTATTTGTTTGTTTAATGAAAGAGAGATAGAGTGAAAGATAGCGATGGAGACCAGGTGGTGGCACACCTGGCTGAGCACACGCATCATGATGCTGCAGGACCAGGGTTCAAGCCCCCAGTTCCTGCCTGTGGAGGGAAGCGTCATAAGTGGTGAAGCAGTGTTGTAGACGTCTCTTTTTCTTACTTTCTCTTTTCCTCTCTCCTCCTTCCCTCTTGATTCCTCTATCTAAAATAATTTAAAAAAAGAAAAAGAAAAAGAAAGAAAGGCACACACGCCAGAGAGCCGCTCGATCCTGGTTTATGGTGGTGCAGGGGATTGAACCTGGGACCGCAGAGCCTCAGGCTTGAGAGTCTTTTGCAGAACCACTATGCCATCTCCCCAGCCATTGATGCAGGTTTTCTATGGTGTTGTCCTTACTATTTAGAGCCTGATGACTTTCACAAGCTTCCTTCTTTATTATTTTTTTTTCTTAATTCTTTTTCCCCATTTTTTTCCTCCCCCTCTATACTACTTGATAAGACAGGGAAGTAGAGAGGGGAGGGGGAGATAGAGAGGGAGAGAGACAGACAGACACCTGCAGCCCTGTTTCACCACTGGTGAAGCTTCCCCCTGCGGGTGGGGACCAGGGGCTTGAACCTGGGTCCTTCAGTGTGGTAATATGGGTGCTTAGCCAAGTGCAGCACCGCCTAACCCACTCCCCAGACGCTTCCTTCTTGTTACCCTTTTTCTTTGGCTTGCAGCTAAAAACTTACTACTCTATTCATTGCAGTTGTCCTTTGTCTTCAGATGGTGAGTGGCTGTTCTGACTTCTACAATTAGAAAATCTTATTTCATATTCTCTTAAGTAACTAGGATGACTCTATTTAATTTTGAAATTGTCCTTGTCTGGTGTTTATGTCACTGGCATTTTCTCCAGCAAAAGTGCTGAGAAATTTAAATTGCTTTTAATTGGACTGTCTTTCAGGCTCTTCGTTTTGAAGGTCAGTGTAGGTGTGACTTTACTCTGAGTTCATATTCACAGAATTCATGACATTCTGAACCTCCTGGCTTACAGGTCTGTGTGTGAAAAGCAGTGCTTTCAAAATCTCTTCACTCTAGCTCTTTTTTTAAACCTGTATCCAGTTACTTTTAATGTTTTCTTTCTCCTCCTTTGCTTTCTTTCCTCTCAGCTGCTTTTGGAAATACTCCCTAAATCCACAGCTCTTTGCTCTTAAAATATCCCAAAACTTGAGTCTCTATTACTAACTGACACGTCTGTGATATGCAGGTTTGCCATGCAGAGCTCGAAGTGGGAACCTGTTTTCAAGCAGTGAATAGCAGAATTCAGTTACAAATTCTTGAAGCACAATGCCTGCCAAGTTCATCAACACCGCTGAGTTTAAGTAAGTATGTCAGTGGCTCCTAGTGGAATCTTCAGGAAACATCAGTAGAAGATAGTAGTTTTCCTATATTTCTTATAACAAAGATTAAAACCTTAGTTCCTTTAGTTAATTTAAGTAATTAGCTTGTAATTAGCTTGTAACTGAATGTGAATTTACTGTTGTAGGTCTTGAGACTTAGCTGTTGTGTCTGCTTTAATCAAATGGTTTGTGATTCTTAATCCTTTGCCAGCTCTTGTATTTAATGTCCTTTGTTTACCTCACTAGTGAATATAGGCCAAGTCTCCTGGGACTGGCAGAGACACTTCACCAGCTCAGAAAATCTGTCATTTCTCTGGGCCTGCACCTTGCTAGTTTGTTCTGCTAACTAGAAACAGTGTTTAAGGATTGCAGTCAGTAACTACAAGCCTTGAGCCACCTCTCCCTCTGCCTTGAGGAAGGATGTATCTGAGGCTTTGTTTATCTCCGTTGGCTCACCGGCTTTCCCCCGCGAGCTGGGCTCCAGGTCACTTCTCCCTTAAGGATTGTGAGTAAGGAGGCAGAGGAGGAAACATCTACCGGCAGGCAAGTGCAGCAAATGTCCATTGTAACCAGTGAGGCCAGGGGGTGGGGAGCCCACAGTCCATCAGTCAATTCATGAAGAAGAAAAAACACACAAAGTAGGGGCTAGGTGGTGGCACACCTGATTGAGCGCACGTTACAGTGCACAAGGACCCAGGTTCGAGCCTCTGGTCCCCACTTGCATGGGGAAAGCTTCTGCAGGTGTCTCTCTGTCTCTCTCCCTCCCATCTTCCCCTTCACTCTCAATTTCTGGCTATCTGTGTCCAATAAAAAAAATGAAGATAATAAAAAGATTTTTTAAAATTAAAAAAAACAAAGGAAATTATTATAGAAGAAATTAAAGTGAAATTGATAAATATGAAGACAACAAAGTCAAAATTGACAACACCAAAAGCTTGCCCTTTGGATCATTAAAATAGACAAGCCTACAGTTGGTTAGATCAAGCTAAAAATAATTTTTTAAAAAATGTATGATATTCTGAAAAGGAAGTGGATATGACTTCAAATTCAGAAGGGACTTAATAATAAACAAGACAATAGTGTTTATGATTACACCAAGTTATTTGAACATCTATATGTAGTAGCTACCGAAATTCACTCTAGAAGAGGAAGAAAATGTGAATTGGTAGCCACATTAAAGTGCTTGAAGAGCCATCTCTGGGGGCCCGGGAGATGGTTGTTAGAGCAGAGAACTTACATGCCGGAGGCTCCAGTGGCTGTAAGTTCAAGCCCTAGCATCATCTCTGCAGAAGCTTAGTAGTACTCTAGTCTCTCTCTTTCTACCCTTTCTCGTAAATAAACAAACACTGCTAAAATTAACAAACAAAAACTGCCTCTAATGAAAGCAGAATGAAACGGTTTTCCTGGCATATTCTACCAAACGTTCAAAAGTTCCTCTTCTATATAAGCTGTTTCAGAGCTTATTCTTGATAGCAAGACAGGAAGAATGGTGCCTACATTGAGGGACCCGGTTCGGGTGCACCAGGAGAAATGCACATAGTGCAAAGCACAAGGACCAGCGTAAGGATCTTGGTTCAAGCCCCTGCTTCCCCACCTGTAGGGGGGTTGCTTCACAAGTGGTGAAGCAGGTCTGCAAGTGTTTATCTTTCTCCCTTCCTCGATATCTCCCCCCTTCTTAATTCCTCTCTGTCCTCTCCAAAAAAAAAAAAAAAAAAAAAATCAAGAAATGGCCATAGGAGCAGTGGATTCATAGTGTAGGCCCCAAGCCCCAGCAATAACCCTGGAGGCGAAAAAAAAAATGGTGCATATACAGAATAGCTGTGGACTACCAGAACTTGTACTGGTGGGAAGGAAAGATCATGAAGAAAAAAACAAGTAAAAGCCAGCTTGTCACTGCAAGAATAAATTGCCAGGACTCTGCAGGGTTCATTGTCAGAAGTGAGGACAGGTGTGTTTCTCATTCAGGACCGCCAGGGTCTCCCAGTTCTCCTTGGTGACCTCTGCTTCTAGCAGTCTCCAGCTCAGTTTCTTTTTCCTACCACTCCATGCTGGGTTGTTTGCTTGCTTTCCATTTGGAATGGGGGGAGGGACACCACAGTGCTGGCACTTTCTCTGGGGCTGTATCACCTCCTTTGTGGTGCCAGGGTTTGAACCTGGGCCTCCCGCAAGGCAAAGCACACACCCTCCCCAGTGAACTCTCTCTGACCTTCAACTTCTTGCTTCCTAGGCAGCCTGGCTCTGTCCTCTGACCCTATTTTCTGCTTAACTGCTCTCAGCTGTGTCGAGAAGACTAGTTACAGGCTTGAAGAAAAAGATGATTAAAGCCTGAATTTTGCCCAAAGGTTGGTTTGTTTGTTTTTGCCACCAGAGTTATTGCTGGGGCTTGGCTCCTGCACTATGAACCTGCTACTCTCGACAGCCATGTTGCCCCCCCCCCCTTTTTTTTTGCTTTCTATTTCAGTTGACAGAGAGAAATTGAGAGGGGAGGAGAGAGGGCGAGAGAATGACAGGCAGACCTACAGACCTACAGACCTGCAGACCTGCAGCTGAGGAGGCTTGAACCTGGGTCCTTCTGCATGGTGATGTGTGCGTTCAACCCGGTGCACCACTGCCCGACCCCCAGGCCTCATCTTTTAAGAACTGACTTTTGGTGCAGCAGGTTAGCTCAGTGGCCCAGGCCCTGGCCGTGTGCCCGCCACATGGAGTGGAGCCTCAGTGCTGTGGCGTCTTCCCTTCTCTCCTTCTGCCTCATTGTCTCAGTAGTTGAGCAAGTTGGAGCAGTGAAACCTCAGCAACAACAAAAAGTGGACTCGCTTCCTTTTTTTTTTTTTTTTTTTTTTTTTACACCAGGGCGCTGCTCAGCTCTGGCTTATGGTGGTGCGGGAGAGTGAACCTGGGACTTTGGAGTCTCGGGTATGAGAGCCTCTTTGCAGAACCACTGTGCCGTCTGCCTCCACTTCCTGCTTTTGGTTACTCTCTTGTACCCTGTGTTACTGTTGCTTTTGTTTTTCTTAAAATAACGACATCTCAGGTTCAATCCCTAGCATCACAGGTGCCAGAGTCACGCTCTGGTTCTCATCCATCTGTCTGTCTGCCTGCTATCTATCTATCATCTATCTATTTATCTGTCTACCTGCATCCATCTGTCTCTCACTCATCAATAGGTAAATAAATAAGTATATTTTAATTCTAGTTTTACTACTGATATTTTGTTATGCCATAACTCATCAGATCCTTAAAGTGCTTTATTTATATTGTAACAAAGATAATATATAGCTGTGTGCCTTTATGTCATTTTAACTAAAATGTATGCGTCAATTGTCTTGGAGTTTAGGTTTTTTTGTGAAGGTGGGAATGTTTAGCTCAGGAGAGTTGATTTATAAGAAGAAGACTCGCTTACTGAAGGCCTCCAATGGAAGAGCCAAGTGGGGAGAGACGATGGTTTTCCCACTGGTGCAGAACGAAGAAGAAATCCTTTTTCTCATTAAGCTTTATAGCAGAAGTTCTGTAAGAAGAAAGCACTTTGTAGGCCAGGTTAGTAGGGAGTATTTATTTCTGTCTCTATCTAAAATAGTGATGATGAAGATAATAATAATAATGTTTCAGTATTTAAGTTTCAAATACAGAAATCAAACCAATTTGGGGGGAAATGCTTGACTGGAAATATGTAAGCCTTGGTTCCAGTTGTCTTTCATTAAAATGATTAACTGTTGGGCGCCAGGCAGTAGTGTAGTGGGTTAAGCGCCCATGGTGCAAAGCACCAGGACTGGCGTAAGGATCCCAGTTCGAGCCCCTGGCTCCCCACCTGCAGGGGGGTTACTTAACAGGCGGTGAAGCAGGTCTGCAGGTGTCTGTCTTTCTCTCTCTCTCTCTGTCTTCCCCTCCTCTCTCCATTTCTCTCTGTCCTATCCAACAATAATAATTACAATAGCAACAATAAACAAGGGCAACAAAAGGAAAAAAAGATTGATAAAAAAAGAATTATTAACTGTTGTGTCAAGTAAACGTACTATTTCTTTACAGGTTTGGATAAGTGAAGACAGTACTAGCATTGAAGCTGCCAACCAGTGGAGAGAAACAGTTACAAATCCAGAAAAAGTTGTTATCCAGTGGCACAAGCTAAATCCATCTTGAAGACTTTACACTTTTAATTTGGTGAAGAACTTGACTTTCTTGGAGAAGATTTGTCATTTCATCTTGGTACCAATGAGAGGAAACAAATCAATATGTTTGTCAATATATTTAAGGAGGTCATAATTATAGTTTATAGTGGGTCTTTTAGAAAATTAAACTTGATAACAAAAAAGGATGAGTTATATCAGATATCCAAAGTGTTTTAAAAACTGCCAAGATAGACAATTGAAGGGTAGTTATAGTGATCGAAATAAATTATAAATCAATGAGAGTATCAACCACACGTAGTTACTGTGTTGTATTTTGGTTTTTTTTTAAAAAGTTTTACTTCAGTTTTTAAAATCTAGTCAGTCTCTGTTAGTACTTGTAGACCTTTAGAACACCACCACTGACCACCTCAGTACTAACCACTAACCACGCTAGATCTGGGCCCTGTTGTTTACCTCTTGCTGCTTGTTTTCTCTCAGAAGCAACGATGAGCTGGACCATCTCTCTGTCTTTGAGGAGTCGGTCATCTCTTATTGAGGAGGTGCCACACGGGCACTGTGCAAGTGGTAGATCCAACAAACTTCAGAAGTGGAAAAGTGCATTTGGCTAGAGTGAGTGAAGATGCCAGGATGTCGAGATTTAGTTGGAGACACATGTCTTGCTGTCTCAAATATTGTGCTCTCCCTGCCTCCCTTTTCTTCTTTTTCATAGAAATATTGTGCTCTCCCTGCCTCCCTTTTCTTCTTTTTCATAGAATGAAAGAAAGAGGTAAAGGCTACAGCACTGAAGCTGCAGTGTAGTGAGGGTCAGGCTTGACCCTGAGCTGTGACATGGCAAGACAGCGCTGCCCAGTGTGCTATTCTGCCAGTGCACACTCCTTTCTGTGTTACCTGGAACTAAGTAACAGGCGTGCGCCCATTCACTAGCAGAACTGAGTTATTTTGAACAGCAAAGGCAATGGTTTATTATAATCATTTCTTTGGTTTTAGTTTTTAAAATATAAATTTTTTGTCTTTTAACCCACAACACCATTTTCCCATTTGAAAAAAAAAAAAAAAACAACCACCACCTTCATGATAACACTATGTGGCAGATAAGTATTTTCTGCTAGTTTTTTTTTTGTTTTGTTTTGTTTTAAATACTTGTTAGAATTCAAAATATAGATAAAATTTAAGAAATTTAAGGCTCACTGGCCAAAAGAATTATGGCCAAAAAAAAGAAAAAAGGCAGTTGTTTTAAAAACTAAATAATGCCATCCCTGATCTTGGAAACACTGGCTTAATTTTTGCCGAGTCGACTACATATTTTGTACTTGTGACCTTCCACTTTTCTCTCTTTCTTTCTCTCCCCTATAACAAGAGATAAATTGAAATCCTTCAAGCCAGAAGTGGACCTTCCCGTGGTTTTAGCATTCCCCCCTTCTTTTAGTCCTGATGTTCTGTGTATCTTCCTAAAACTATCTCAAGGAGACACTCAGTCCCCCTTGTCCCAAGCTGCTGCCCAGCCTTCCTTCAATCGCTGCCTAGTCCCTCTGGCTTGCTGGTGGTGTCACAGGTATTCTCTGTCGCTGAGTATCTTGAAAGGTGTATCTTTTTGAGTTTTGTGAAAAATGTGTATTGGGGCAAGGGGAGACAGCATGATGGTTATGCAAAAAGACTTTCATGCTTGAGGTTCTAAAGTCCCAGGTTCAATCCCCTGCACCACTATAAACCAGAGCTGAGCAGTGCTCTGGAAAACAACAACAAACTCTGAGAAATGCATATTAGTCAGTGCTTATGTAGACTTTTTTTAGTGTTGTAGTTGTTGTTGTTATTGATGTCGTCGTTGTTGCATAGGATGGAGAGAGGAGGGGAAGACGGGGGGAAAGAAATACAGATACCTGCAGACCTGCTGCACCACTTGTGAAGAGACTCCTCTGCAAGTGGGGAGCCGGGGCTTTAACCGGGATCCTTAAGCCGGTCCTTGTGCTTTTTGTGTAGACTTTGAAGAGAAATCATCCTGATGGCTGTGTTTTGTACTTTGAGAGAAATGGGAACTTTTCCTTAGTGTTTTTAGACTTAACGTTCAGTTCTAGACTCACTGCAAAACTGAAGAGCAGGCGCAGAGAATCCCCATATGACCCTGCTCCTACATCCGCGAGTCTGTCCCCACCGTCAGCATCCGCCCCCATCTGGGACACGGGCTAAACTCAGTGAATTGACAGACACGGCACTGGATGTTCTGCTCTACACTGAGACCCACTGCCGGTGTTGTGCTCACTATGGGTCTTGACAGAGACCGTGCACAGTGCCATGCACAGCACTGCTCAGCACACAGAGCGGCCTCTCCACCCTGCACAGTGTCGCAAATGCACCTCTTCTTTATTGGGGGGTGGGGTAGTGGCTTACAGTTAACAGTGAAATGCAGTCATTGCTACATGTGTAACACTTCTCAGTTTTCCCAGATGCACCTATCTTAATAGTAAGCAAATAAATAAGCTTTTTGGCTGTGAGATATAAACAATAGACTTTAATGCTTTTAAAAGATTTAGCACTATATTTGGACAGTTTGTGTGTGTGTGTTCTTAATATGCTTTCAACTCCTAAATATGTTGTGTGTAGCTATATATTTGACTCACTTTTTAATTATTTAATTTTCCTTCCTTTTACAATATCTAGATGATGTGTAATTAGATGAAAACCGGTGACTTCTTTCTTTTTTAAATTTCTTTTTTTAAAAAATATTTTTAATTTTTTATTTATTTGATAGAGACAGCCAGAAATTAAGAGGAAGGGGAAGACAGAGAGACACCTGCAGCCCTGCTTCACCATTTGTGAAGCTTCCCCCTGCAGGTGGGGACTGGGGGCTTGAACCTGGGTCCTAGCGTGCACTCAAGCAGGTACACCACCACCCGGCCCCATTTCTTGCTTTCTTGTATGTCTTAGAACACTAGGTAAATAAAGCAATAAAAATGAAAAGAACTTTCAGTTGGAGAATTATTGATAATTCAGTTTCCATTTTTAAATAAGTGTTTATGGTGAAGAGGTACTGAAATCAGATGATACTCTGGTTATTTCTTTGAAATTTTACATGAAAATGTAGAGAGAAACAAACTTTCCTGCTAGGAGCTACTCATGAGCCAAACACTAGAAGCTCACAGTAAAGAGATGCAGACATCACTTCTCTTTGTATTTGTCCCCACCTTCCTTGAGCTGCACCTGCTGTTAGTAGAGCCTGGCGCTCCGTGGTGACAGCTGCTGCTCTGCTTGGCTCTGATCCCTGATAGTTTCTTTAGAAACCCTCAGGTCAGCACGTTGAAGAGCGACCACCCTCATCAGAATATAGCACCATTATTTGCCTTTCATTTGAGTGTGCATTACTTAAAAAATTGTTTTGGAACTCCTAGAGCAATTGCCTCTGGAATATATCAGTACTGGTTCTTATCAGACTGTGGGAACAGTGGGATTTTGAACATATGCTATAAGTTCATGGTCTGAAAATAATCTAGACTCAACTTGTGTTTCTCTGATATAATGCCCACAGCCGCCAGATAGAGGCTATATTGAGCACAAAAATTTTCCACTGTTTGTTTAATAAAAGTAAGACTTCTTTATGAAGGATTTTAGAAATTTTCAATAAGATTCAACTTTTATATCATTATGGCAAGAGAATTTCAAAAGTAATGTTCTTTTTGAGTTTGGTGGGATCTGTTTAAGAGGTATCTACGATAACTCGATAAGAACACTATCAGGGAGTCAGGTGGTAGCGCAGCAGGTTAAGCGCACGTGGTGCAAAGTGCAAGGGCCGGCTTAAGGATCCCGGTTTGAGCCCCTGGCTCCCCACCTGCAGGGGAGTCGCTTCACAGGCAGTGAAGCAGGTCTGCAGGTGTCTGTCTTTCTTTCCCCCTCTGTCTTCCCCTCCTCTCTCCATTTCTCTCTGTCCTATCCAACAAATTCTCTCTCAATATCTAAGGCAGGAGGACAGGAGAAGTGGATCTAGGCCAGAGCTCTTCAGAGCAGCAACCAATCAGGAGATTATATGTATTTCAGGTGAAGATGAAAGTATTTATAAACAGGAACTGGCGCTGTGATTGTGAAGGGGGATAGCTTACCATCTCCTGTGAAAGCCAGAAGCTGGTCATGGAATCCAGTCTGGCCCTGGAGGCCGGAAAGCCCCAGTCCTAGGCAGGAGGCAGGTCACATGACACATTCATCAGGAAGGCAGGAAAAAAGGTAAATTCCTCCTCTCTGCTTTTTCTTGTATCCAGACCCTCAGCGGGTTGAAAGATTCCTGCCCACACTGGCTCGGCTGATTCAAATGGTAATCTTGTCTGAAAACAGGCACACCCCAGAAATGTTGGGCCTGGGTGCCTCTGGCAGTGAAGTCAGGTCACTGCATGAACCCACTATGTAAACTGACTTGCCTCTCCTCGAGTTCTCTTGATGTGTGAGCTGTAATTCTTGCTCATTCAAATGCTTTTAGGTGCGCTGAAATGGAGTTAAGGGAAGAGTTGTGAAAAGTGGGCACAGAGGCCTGGAGTTGGCTCCCCCATAGGACAAAGCCCGGGGTTGGAGCCCTGGAACCAAATGAGAGCCCTGGGCTGGGGGTGGGGAGATGGCAGAGCAGTGCTGAGGTGTCTGTCTCAATATCTCTGAATATCTGGGGAAACGCTGGCCACGAAGCAGTGGAATCATGCGTGTGTGAAGCCCAAGAGCTAGTAATGATAATGATAGTGATACGATTGTGCATGACGCGCTATATGCAGTTTGAAAGGTAGATCTGAAAATATTAAAAGTTAATGTGGCCCTCCCAAAGTAGATTTTCTTTTGTGAGTGATGAATTGTCTGAAGGTGGATGCTGTGTACATTTTTAGTAATTCCCTACTGGAAAAAAATCAACTTGGGTATGTCTTGACTTAACATGTGTTCATTAAGGTAACCTGGGAGGTGGTACAGTGGTACAGCTCTAGACTTCAAGCGGGAGATTCCAGTTGGAGCCCCGGCATCACATAGAGAGAGGGCTGCTCTGGCATCTACCCTCCCCCCACCCCGCCCCGCATCTTTCCCCTCATATGAAGTAAAGCAGATCTTTTAAATTTTTAATTAAAATAGGAAATCCTAATCTATAAAAAATATTATTTCCAAAGTAAATACTTGGGGGGCCAGCAGGTGGCTTACCCAACCGAGTGCATAGGAGCAGAGCCCGAGGTTCAAGGCCCAGGCCTCCACAGGGAAGCTTCACGAGCAGTGGAATGGTGCTACACGGACGCAGTGGCCCCTCCTCCCTCTGCCCTAGGGAGGAGGTGCAAATAGGGCATCTGTCCTTTTGAAAGATGGCTAGTAGCGTATTGGAACTACATGTTCAAAAAGATTTGCTGAGATCCTCTGTACTGTCAATATCTTCTGCAGGTCTCAGTAGATTTTTTTTATTATGAGTGCATTTGTAATGTTGCCCAGATTAAAATTTGTTAACATTCTCTGAGTTCCTAGTAAGGAGCTGTGCTTCCTCATTGCAGTCTGTCTTTCTCCCTCTGTGGGCTGGTGCACTGAGAGCAGTTTCTGGTTTCACTGTGAACTAGTATGGCCAGTGAACAGCATCCGTTTAACATGCCGCAGCAGCCTGTGCTAGAGAAGTCAGGTCCCTGGAGCTGGCGCTACTGAGACGTTGACTTAATCTGATATTATCCTTGCTACTTGGTGTCTCTGGGATCTGGTCGTTGTCATGGGAGCCACCCATAGCTTCCTTGTGCGGGAAGAAGATTGCTGCCGCACCCTTTATAAAAGCAGCGGAAGCTTCCGTGTCTGGGGAAGGCTGCATTTGTTAAGCTCGCTCATTTTCATCATGCAGCAGAGTGATGGGGAGACAAGTGCAAAGTTCGCGTGTCCAGGTCTGGATGAAAAGTGGAATGAAGCCGCTGCTGCCCACGGCCACTGGGCACAGGTGTGATCGTGTCCATTTGGAAAGATTTCACTGCCGCAAGGTGGTGACAGCTGATCGAGCACACATGTTACTGTGCGCAAAGATCCCAGTTCAAGCCCCCGGTCCCTGCCTGCAGGGAGGAAGTGTGAAGCAGGGCTGCAGGTGTCTCTCTGTCTCTCTCCCCCTCTCCCTCTTTCCTCTCAATTTCTGTCTATATCCAAAATAAAAAAGGAAATTAAAAAAGAAAAAATATTATACTTAATGAGCATACAAGAAATGTAAGAACTTGAGAAATGATTTATCTTATTTAAATAAGTAACTTCAGATTAATCTAGGCTAAACATGGCTTTCAAATCAAACAACATAGGAGCCAGATGGTGAGACACCTGGTTAAGTGCTCACATCACAGTGCACAAGGACCCAGGTTCAAGGCCCTGTCCCCACCTGCAGGGGGAAAGCTTCATGAGCGGTGAAGCAGGGCTGCAGGTGTCTCTCTGTCTCTCTCCCTCTCTATCTCTCCCTTCTGTCTCTATCCAATAATAAAGAAAGGAAGAAAGAAAGTAATAGAAAAATTAAACAGTGTATATTGAGAACTGTGTTACTGATGAGATCCAAGAAAAATGATTTTTTCCTTGTTTGTTTTTCCTGTGTGTTATAATTAAATTTCTGTGCCAGTCATTTAATTTTTTCTTTTAGTTGTCAGAGCTTCACCTCTCCAGGTCAACATTTTCAGGTAGAGAGACAGAGGGAGAGAGAGGAAGACACCAGAGCATCTAAGCTTTCCCCAGTGTGGGGTGGAGGTGGGGGCTTGGACCTGGGTTACGTGCACAGCAAAGCAGACGCCCCCTCCCCGGGGGAGCTGTCTTGCCAGACGCAGTCCCTGAAATGCTTGATTCTGCTTGTTCAGTGTGTGTTTAGCTGCCGCCTTGTGGGTGTGTCCACGAGAAGGTGTTGGTGGGCGAGAACAGCCATTCCTGGGAGAGTAGCTTCCAAGGGAAGCTGAGTCTGGCGGAATAGCAGTCGTTAGGTCAATTTCATGCCAGAGTCTCTGGAAATACTGTCGGGGGGGAGACATTGGACTGATAAGATGTAAATCCACGTTCTCTGGGAACGCCCGTCTGCCCTCTTCTCAGAACACCGAATAAGAGACGGACTGCTAGGCGTCAGCGTCGGCTCCCTGGCTTAGCCCGTAGGTGCTGTGCAGGCCTCACTTAGCCCTACCCATTGGGGCCCCGTGGTGCTGTTTTTCACTGCCTGAAATGCTTTCACATCAGTCTTGCCACTCTTCTTTCTCCACTCCCCTGATGTGATTTCTGTCTGTCCGGAGAGCCTAAGCTTAGAGTCCTCTTCTGCAGCGAGCCTGTATTGCTCAGGGCTCTTGGGAGAGAAAGAACCAGTAGGGGGGGCAGTGGTGGTGCACCCAGCTGAGCGCACACATCATTCACTCCCAGATGGCTGATCTGCCGGAGAGCAGGTTAAGAGTAGACTTTTTAAAAATAATATTTACTTATTTTTCCTTTTTTGTTGCCCTTGTTTTATTGTTGTGTTATTGTTGTTGCTGTTGATGTCGTCATCGTTGTTGGCTAGGACAGAGAGACGTGGAGAGAGGAGGGGACGACAGAGAGGGGGAGAGACAGACAGACACCTGCAGACCTGCTTCACCGCCTGTGAAGCGACTCCCCTGCAGATGGGGAGCCGGGGGGCTCGAACCGGGATCCTTAATCCGGTCCTTGCGCTTTGCGCCACCTGTGCTTAACCTGCTGCGCTACCGCCTGACCCCCAAGAGTAGATGTGTTTTTAAAGTAGCTTGGGCAGAGGAAATTCTCTCAAATCACTGGCAGTGCTACACTGGAAGGTGCATCAGAAAATATTTTAAAAGGAGTCGGGTGGTAGCGCAGCGGGTTAAGTGCAGGTGGTGCAAAGTGAAAGGACCAGCCTGAGGATCCCGGTTCGAGCCCCCGGCTCCCCACCTGTAGGGGAGTCGCTTCACAGGCGGTGAAGCAGGTCTGCTGGTGTCTGTCTTTCTCTCCCCCTCTCTGTCTTCACCTCCTCTCTCAATTCTCTCTGTTCTATTCAACAACAGCAGCAACAACAACAATAATAATAACCACAACAATGATAAAACAACAAGGGCAACAAAAGGGGAAAAAATGGTCTCCAGAGCAGTGGATTCGTGGTGCAAGAACCGAGCCCTGGCAATAACCCTGGAGGTAGATATATATATATATATTAAAGTGCTTAAAAACTTGAAACTAGCTGCTATCACTTCAAAGGCAGGGTGACAGTTGAAAGCAACTCCCCCTTATCCTAGATTTCACTCAAGTTTAACTCATCAGACCTGGGCTTGAGCCCCCTCTCCCCCTGCAGGTACGACACTTTATGATGGTGAAGGTCCGCAGGTGTGTATCTTTCCTCTCCCTCCTTGGGGGTCGGGCGGTAGGTAGCACAGCGGGTTAAGCGCAGGTGTCACAAAGTGCAAGGACTGCAGTAAGGATCCCGGTTCGAGCCCCCGGCTCCCCACCTGCAGGGGAGTCTCTTCACAGGCGGTGAAGCAGGTCTGCAGGTGTCTGTCTTTCTCTCCCCTTCTCTGTCTTCCCCTCCTCTCTCCATGTCTCTCTGTCCTAGCCAACAACGACGACGACATCAACAGCAACAACAATAACACAACAATAAAACAAGGGCAACAAAAAAGGAAAAATAAGTAAATATTATTTTTAAAAAGTCTACTCTTAACCTGCTCTCCAGCAGATCAGCCATCTGGGAGTGAATGATGTCCGTTCCAGTCACAGTGTGGTTACTGGAACAGATGACCAACCTGATAAGGATGCCGAGGAACCCTTTCATTCTTGGAATTTCCTGTTGGGAGGGTAGAGTTGCTGAACAGCATGGAGCGTTGCCTAGTCACGGTATTTGCTGGATTTTACTGCCAGGTCTTTGTTTAAAAAGGGTGTGAGACGTTTGGACCAGCAGGGATGTGAAGGCAAGTTGAGCATGGGAGCATGGCGTCACTGCCACCTGCCACACGAACACATCTGGATTCTGCCGCAGAGAGCGTGTTCCTTCAAATGGTGTTTGCTGACCAGCTCAGATAAGCCAGCTATAAACTAATTCGATTGCTCTCTTAGCTAAAAATGACTTAGAGGAACAGTTTCTCTTTGTTCCAGGAAAGTGTTTAAGAAGGAAACCGGCCTCCCGAGTTGTATCACCAGATAGAGGACGTGTGTGAGAGTTTTCTTCTGTGGATGGAGGAGAGAGACCACCTGATGTGGGTCTTAAGAGACACACACACACACAGTGTATCTAAGTCCTAGTGTGTGGCTGAGAGTTGGTTCTTCTGAATGGTGTCCAGCTTGCTAAGACTTAGGTTCCCAGCAGCTGGAATAGGCTATTCAGCCACGGGACATTTGGAGATCCACTTAGAAAGGAGAAATCTGGAGACCTTGCCCAAGTCTCCTTCATAATGTGTTGTTGCACTCAGTAATTCTAACCATCAGGGAATTCTTTAAGTTAGCGTCAAATCTTTTATTTAAAATGTTCCTCAAACTCTTCCCTGATGATATTTTTATCTCTGTGATCCTTTGTTGGGGGCTGGCAAGATAGCTCTCCTGGGTAGTGTGCCTGGGTAGTGTGCCGTCTGTGCATGACCCACGTTCATCCCTGGTCCCCACTGCATTAGAGGGGGCTTCTGTGTTGTGGTGTCTTCCACTATGTTTCTGTCTGTCTGTCTGTCTGGAAAAGTCAGCTCAGAGGGAAGCCCTAGCAATCATGATCATAACAGCGGCAGCTGTTAGATTCTTACTGTTACCATTTGTTGAAGGGAGAAGCTATTGAGCAGGCTGTCTGTACGTTGTCTAACAGTCTTCTCTCAGAGAGAGCCAACATCGTCCCTGGTCCTCACTCACTAGATGCCAGGAGCCCCCTAGCCCCAGGCCTTCAGACATCACCAGATGTTATTGGAAGCTGGTGTGAGTGCAGAGGGGCTTTGTACCTTGACTGAGAACCACTGCTCCAAAACAAAATAGAATGAGAGAAAAGGCCTTAACAGGTTTTCAGTGTTTTGTTTCCTCACTGTCCATGTGGCTGAGGTTTGGCTACAGAAGACCTGGCTTTCTTGACTTTTCAGTTAGTCTCTTCTCTGTCCCGATCCTGAAGTGGGCCTCTCCGACCCCATGGTTTCTGTCAGGGTGAGCCAGCCATTCTAACAGCCTGCTCCCTGCTGTGTGCATAGAATCTGTGCTTTGGGGGGGTCAGGTGGTGGTGCACCCAACAGAGAATATGTATCACAGTACACAAGGACCCAGGTTCCAGCCCAGGTTCCCTACCTGCAGGGGGAAAGCTTCATTAAGTGGTGAAACAATGCTTCAGTCCCCCCCCCGCCTCCCTCCCTCTTGATTTCTTTGTTTCTGTCCAATAAGTAAGTAAAATATTAAAAATAATCAAATCAAAAGAATATGTACTTCTAACTTATCTCTATGCATATATGTACATATGCACATATATATATATTAAAGATTTTATTTATTTATTAATGAGAAGATAGGAAGAGAGAGAAAGAACCAGACATCACTCTGGCACATGTGCTGCTGGGGATTGAACTCAGGACCTCATGCTTGAGAGTCCAAAGCCTAATCACTGTGCCACCTCCCGGACCACTCTGTGCATATATTGTTGGGGCTTGCTTTCTCAAAGAAGCAGCTCTGAGACGAGGATTTGGGTCAGAGCAGCTTCTCAGGGAATGTTCTTGGTTGAAAATTGTTCAGTAGTTGGGGGATGGTCAGGAAAGAGAAGGTGCTAGGTAAGGGTGCAGTATCAGGCAGACTTCTGGGAAGTCATTCTAACTCAGTCCCCCCGCAGGAGAGCTCCAGAGACAGAGGATGATAAGTCAGAGCCCTTAGACCCAGTACGGGGTAACGCCAATCCACATACCCCGCTCCCTGCTGGCTGGGGCTCTGTAACACGGGTGCTTGGGGGCCAGTGCTGGCTGGGGCTCTGCTACAGGGGTGCTTGGGGGCAGGTCTTTGTTTTCGAAATCTCCGCTATGTGTCATCTGGTTGCAGGAGGGCTGGCCCTGGGTCTGAGAAGGGGCCAGTCCTCGCCGGCATTGTCGGTCTGTTCATGGATGACACCTTGGAAGAACACGGGAGACTGTGGATCAGGTGTGCAAACTTTATCCTAAACAAGCGAGGTCGACTGTGGGTAGGAACAGATCTTACCACTGCAGTGCCGACAGTGGGTGCACAGTGACACGAGGGCCCCGTGAGTGCGGCTCTTCTCTGGGTTCTCTTCTCTACTTATTCCCAGCTTCTGCCCACCTGGAGTCTCTTCATGGGTCTCTTGAGATTATGTTTTGTCTATTGGGCCTCTGATTTCTAGCTGTGGCTACCTTTCTAAAGCCCTTCCTATAGTGAATGCCCCTTCCTGGTGCTCTCACAACACCCTTCCCCTTCTTGGAGGGGAAACAGAGCCAAGGAAAAACAAAGTGGTCATAGCCTCAGATAGCCCCAGCTAACTGGGGCTCAGGGCCCGCCAGTCCTCAGCTTCTCCCTGGGGGTCGTCAGTCTCCCTGGCCTCTGCCAGCTGCATGCCAGGAAACTCCCTGCCCAGTTATGACAGTCAGCAGTGCAAAAGACACTTTATGCTGGAGGCCAGTCCCCTTTGAGAGCTGCTAGAGTAAGGGTTGTCCCCAGGAAGGTGTAAATCTCTGGGAACTTCTGACTCTTCAGACACCATGGCCTCTGTCAGCTGAGGGCAGCCTCCTTCAGCTGGGAAGCAATGTGCTGGGAGGGCTGAGGAATCCCTCTGGGAGCCCTGACACCTGGTGCCATGTGGACGTAAGCTTACTAATCCTCTCCTCCTCAGAGATGTACAGGGTGAGTCAGCCCGTGAGACTAACCCTTCAGGAAGGAGTCCCACTGCCCCCGATGCAGACTCCTTCTCCACTGCTGCAACTTCTCTCTCTCTGGATTTGTTTCATAAAGAGTCTGATTTGGAAAAGCGTTTAATGACCTCAGTCCAGCAAGCCTGGTTTCTGCTTTTACTTTTTCTTGGAAAAGCGCTGTGTTTGGGCCCTATTTTTCTAAGCTTGGACCTGTTTTCTTTTCCTGGCCTGTCTGTAGTCCTCTCTCCTGGGTGTACACCCAAGTGTTGAGTACATTGACTGTAGGTCTAGTATGTCTTCTGTATGTAAGCTCAGCACTTTGCTAGGAACACAGGAGGCAGAAAGACATGGTGCTGGCTAGCGGGGGAGAAAGGCAAGGAGCAGGTTGTAGTTCAAGGAGCGAGACTTTGAAAATGGCCAGGAATTCTCTCCAGGTTTCTGGGGAAATATCACTGGGATGTTCCTCTTCTCCTCGGCAGGAAAGGCTTGCTTCGTTTTGGTTTTTGGTGTTTTGTTTGTTTTTGTTGGAGATGTTGTCTGTTTGCTTTGGACAGAAACAAAGATACTGAGAAGGAATGGGCAGATAGAAAGAGACACCTGTAGCACTCCTTCACTGCTCATGCAGTTCCCCTCTGCAGGTGGGGCTGGGGGCTTGAACCAGAGTCTTTGCACATTAGAACACACCCATTTTACCAGATGTGCCACCGCCCAGCCCTGTGCCCAGTTTTTAAGAGGCTGCTGACTTGGTCTTCCCAGTAGAGGTCACTATAACTTCCCCGGGAAGCTGGCATATTTAGATGACTCCCACAGATAGCCCTCCTGGTCTTCAGTCACTGTAAGCCAGAATTGAGCAGTGTGCTGGTTAAATAAATAAATAAATTGGATGGATGGATGGATGGATGGATGGATGGATGGATGGATGGATGGATGGATGAAGTTCAGACACTGGGTCTTCATTGGAAATGCAATATAAAGGTCATCAGCAAGCACTTGCTTCTTAAAGAGACTGGCTAAGCTTGCAGAGGACTGAGTGTAGACAGAAGCACCAGGGACTGAGCCCTGTGGGTCTCCCATATGAGAAGATGAGAGAGAGGAACAGTAGCTAGGAGGAGATACTCAGATTCTGAGCTATCTTTTGGTGATCAGCCAAAGTTGAATCTGGGGCACTGGTAAGTGAAACAGACTGGTTTGTCTTTTTTTCCTTTTCATCCTTCCTTCCTTTCTCTCTTTCTTTTTTTGTTTAAATATCTATTTTTTACCAGAGCCCTGCTCAGCTCTGGCTTTATAGTGCTGCAGGGGATTGAACCTGGGACTTTGGAGCCTCAGGCATGAGAGTCTCTTGCATAACCACTGTGCTGTCTTCCTTGCCCTCAATTGTCTTTCTATCCAAGTGTGGAACCATAAGGAAATGCCAAGGTCATGAGTATCTGATCAGGAAATAGGTTTGCTTGGCAGTGCTCAGTTTTCTCATCATCCAGATGATAAAGGACTTCTGTTAGCTTTTCAGGATTTTCCTAGAAATGAAAACAGAAAGTTGGGAGATTCTAGGAAGCTTCCCTCTGCCAACAGGACCAGATTTATGCTCCACAATACACACACTGGTATTGCCCCTCACTGATTGGTGCTTCCTGACAGGTCATGTGTTGTTCCCTCCTCTCCACACCCAGCCCTCCATCCCACCCCCTGAGTCCGCAGGCCTGGCATGAAGGGCTTCTCCTCACCGCTTGCTCGGGATGTCATCTCAGCCATTCCTGACAGGCCTGCTCTCTCGCACAGCCCCGAGACACTCCTCATCCTTGGGTGCTGGACTTAGTAATAGGTGCAGGCTGGAATAAAATGCTTCTTGTAGGGAGTAGGTGACTAAGTGCTTTTACAAATATTTTATTTATTTATTATAGAGACAGAGAGCAGTCAAGAGGAAATGGGTAGGGAGACAGAGAGAGAGAGAGACCTGCAGCACTGCTTCACCACTTTTGAAGCTTTCCTCTTACAGATGGGAGCCTGAGGCTTGAACCCAGGCTTTCACATTGTAGTAAGTGTCCAGCCAGGTGTGCCGATACCAGGCCGCCTACGTACTTTTGAATGAGTAAATCAAACGAATATAAAAAATTGAAAATGAGCATAAGCTGTCATTAAGAGCTCTTTTCCCTACTATACGAATGCCAGTGTCCTACCAGATAAGATGATGTGTGTGATAATGCTGGGCCCTGCCTGCAGTTTCTCT
This sequence comes from Erinaceus europaeus, assembly GCF_950295315.1. NCBI lineage: Eukaryota > Metazoa > Chordata > Mammalia > Eulipotyphla > Erinaceidae > Erinaceus > Erinaceus europaeus. The sequence continues at coordinate 149,532 of NC_080183.1, forward strand.
CCATATCTGTCAGTTTCTTGTTTTAAAAAATAATTTCTACTGGGAGGAGCTAATGGCTTGAGTACAGCTGATACAAGGGTACAGCCTCCATCTGCCAGGGAGAGCTTTCTGCAGAGCCCCCAGCCTGGGTTCCTTCCCATCAGGCGGCAGCTGCTTAAGGCTCCTTGTGCTTCTGTGCTCCCTTTTTTTTTGCCTCCAGGGTTATTGCTGGGGCTCTGTGCCTGCACTATGAATCCACTGCTCCTGGAAGCCATTTTTCCCATTTTGTTGTTGTTGTTATTGTTATTGTTGCCATTGCTGTTGTTGTTGGATAGGACAGAGAGAAATGGAGAGAGGAGGGGAAGACAGAGAGGGGGAGAGAAAGACAGATACCTGCAGACCTGCTTCACCGCCTGTGAAGTGACCCCCCTGCAGGTAGGGAGTCGGGGGCTCAAACCGGGATCCTTACGCCGGTCCTCGCGCTTTGTGCCACATGCGCTTAACCTGCTGGTCTACTGCCCAGTCCCCGATTTCTCATCTTTTAAAAACTATCATTTATTTCAGAGGGAAATTTAGAGGGAAGGTAGGTAGGAAGGGGAGGTAGATAGGGAGAGAGAGAGAGAAGAGAGAGAGAGAGAGAGAGAGAGAGGCAGGCCTGTAGCACTGCTCCACCACCCATGAAGTGTCCTCCTGCAGGTGCAGTGTGGGGGCTTGAACTTGCGTCCTTGCTCATGTTCATGTGTGTGCTCAACTGGTGTCCACTTCTTGCCCCCAACCTTGTTTTTTTTTTTTTCTTGTGGAAGTGGGGCCTCTTGCATCTGATTTTTCCTTTCTCCAGGCTGGTTTTTGTTTTTTTTACATTCAGATAGAGAGAGGGAGAGACACCAAGCCCTGCAGCCCTCCAGGGCTACCAGCACACTTGGTACTGGTACTCAAACCTGAGTCTTGTACTCACCTATCCAGTGTGTTCTGCCATTATTATTATTGTTATTATTATCCTCATTTTACCAACTGTAACTTTTCATCACCTTGTTATTCTTCTAGTCTTCTGCTTGTTTAATTCCAGCTTGCAGCTTTATGGGCTTTCCACCGTAAGGAGTACTCCACATCACTAGCTCCAGAAAGACTTCTAAGTTCCAGGTGCTTTTCTGGGCCCGAGCTCTGATTGGGAGCCCCAGGCTCTGTTTATTTTACTCCCCCAGCTGTGTGGGGTGGTGGTGGGGGTGGTGGGCAGGACTCTGAGCTGAAACTGGTGGTGGAGCCATGAGCTGTGACTTGGCTGGTGCTCTGGGCTGTCTCGCAGACAATCCCCATTTTTTCCTTGGAGCCACAGTACTTTGGCACTCATGGCAGGCTTTGCCCTGGAACCACTCCACTCTGAATGTCTGTCTGGGGTTTTCACTTTCAGAAGGCTTTTAGCTATGCCTTTCCCAAGAAGATACTTTGCTTAAACTGTGGCTTGGAATCTACTTTCTGCATCAGTGCTTTGAAAAATCTGAAAGGAAATATCCTGCGTTGAGAGATTTTTTTTTTCTTTTTTTTAATCACGAGAGTGTGATCTGGTTTCTAGAGTTTCTGCCCACAGTAGACAGTTACCAGGTGTGCTATGTTGGCCAGACCCTCTGTCCTGTGTTTGGAAGTCCTCACTAGAGGAGGCCTCTGTGAAAGAGAGAGCCCACGCCAGGGCTATCTCGGCTTCCTTGCTGCTTGGGCTCAGCTATGTGGTTGAGGCTTGACCAGGCAGACAGACCCACACCGACCTCGCATCTGAAGCCTGAGACCGAGCAGGCTCCCCTGAAGAGCACACCTGCTTTGCCGTACACGCAACCCAGGTTTGAGCCTGGCCTCAGTGCTGTGGTGGCTTTCTCTCTCTTTCTGTCTCTGTCTGTCTCTCCTTCTCATAAGAAATATTCTGAGCAGTAGAGGAATTAAAGTGCTGGGGAAGGTTGTAGGCAAACGCAGGTGTTTGTGGTTTGGGTTGCTGGTCTGTCCGATGGACCCTGCTCCATTAACTCTTCCCACTGATTCTGGGGTCAAACCATCCTTCCAGTTGGCCACTATTTAGAAGTCATAGTTAGTTGCTCCTGAGAATGATTCCTTTGTTTCTTATTGTACCTATGTCATCCCTTCTTCTTGTACTTCTGGGCATCTTTTTTTTAAAAATTTATTTACAAAATGGAAACACTGACAAGACCATAGGATTAGAGGGCTACAACTCCACACAATTCCCACCACCAGCACTCCGTATCCCATCCCCTCCCCTGACAGCTTTCCTATTCTTTATCCCTCTGGGAGTATGGACCCAACGTCATTGTGGGATGCAGAAGGTGGGAGGTCTGGCTTCTGTCATTGCTTCCCCGCTGAACATGGGTGTTGACAGGTGGATCCACACTCCCAGCCTGTCTCTCTCTTTCCCTAGTGGGGCAGGGCTCTGGGGAGGCTGGGCTCCAGGACACATTGATGGGGTCGTCTGCCCAGGGAAGTCAGGTTGGCATCATGGTAGCATCTGGAGCTTGGTGGCTGAAAAAGCATTAAGATATAAAGCAGAACAAACTGTTAAAAAGTCAGGAACCTAAAGGCAGGAATATTTCAGATAATGATTTGGATTCTCCATTTGGAAAAAGCTAGTAGGTGTATTTTAGGCATATTCCAAGGGGCCCATTCTTTACTAGTTTTTGCCTGAGCCTGACAGCTAACAGGCAGGTGGACCCAAGATATTGTCTGGGGAGATGGTGGACACCTTTCTAAAATCACGTTGTTATTTCGGGGTGCACACTCCATAAGTCTCCTTAGTGTGGATAGGCCATACAATAGTAACAGCCATTTTAATCTGTAAATGACTTTGCTGCGCATTGTTCTTGAAAGATGGTTTTGTTTGTATACCATGGAGTTTGACATGCTATTTCCCAAATGCCACCAGGGTTATCGCTGGGGATCAGTGTCTGCACAATGAATCCACTGCTCCCGGAGGCTGCTTTTTCCTTTTTATTTATTTTTTTAGTTTGATGGGACAGGGATAAATTGAGAGGGAAATGGAGAGAGGGAGTGAGAAAAAGAGACACTTGCAGTATTGCTTCACAGCTCATGAAGCTTCCCCTCTTCAGGCAGAGAATGGGAGCTTGAACCTGAGTTCTTAAGCATGGTGTCATGTGCGCTCGATATGGTAACATGAAAAAAGACATGTCTTTTTTCTTTTCTCAAAACTTTAAAGGCATTTCTTGCTGTCTCTTGGCCTTAGTATACCTAAAGATAAATCAGTTGTCTTCCTGATTGTTGCTTTCTTGGTGCTCTGTTCTTTTTCTAAGCTCCCTTTAAGTCCTTTTAAAGAATTGAAGACCAAATTGATTGGGAAGCTTTAACAATTACAAGAGCTATAGTGCCCAGTAATCTTTCTAACAGCCATCGTATTTACTTTGAATATCAAACCCATGAATCAAGGAATCCTGCTATAAAAACTGAATTTTGTCTTTAAAAAATTTTTTTAATTTTATTTGTTTCCTTTTTATTGCCCTTGTTTTTACTGTTGTAGTTACTGTTGTTGATGTCGTCATTGTTGGATAGGACAGAGAGAAACAGAGAGAGGAGGGAAAGACAGAGAGGAGGAGAGAAAGACAGACACCTGCAGACCTGCTTCACCGCCTGTGAAGCGACTCCCCTGCAGGTGGGGAGCCGGGGGGCTCGAACCAGGATCCTCATGCCGGTCCTTGTGCTTTGCAACACATGTGCTTAACCCGCTGCGCTACCGCCCAACTCCCTGAATTTTGTCTTCTTACTGTGATTCTATCTTTCCTTCACCTTGATGCCTTTTTTGTATTCAGCTTCTCTCTTTACAGTCATCTCTGTGTTTAACTAAGAAATCTTAACCACAGCATAACTGCTCAGACATAACTGCTGAACCTTTGCCCTCTCTGCCTCTGGGAATCTAGATGCAGAATCAGCATAGGTGCAATAAATCAAAATACTGGAACCTCTTCAGACAAAATGATGTTCTCAGACCAGCAACTGTAAGATCAAGCAACTATAAGCCATATATGAGTAACAAATTCATCAGGCAGGGTGACTCAATAAGCTCACCAAGACAGAAAGCACAAAAACAGACATTCAGGCAGGAGAGGTGATGCACAGACACGTAGCTAGAAGAATCCAGTATGTCATACCAGTTCTCCTTAGGTTACTTATGGGAGTCAGAAGATCTCTGTTTTCACTCAGAATGAACAAGCCGATCGTGAAAATCACACAGACAAAGAAATAATTATTGCCAGGTCTGAAAGTAGACGACTAATAGAAGAAAGGGTACTAACTGTGCTAAATATAAAAATCTATTCTGCAGTCATGAAAATGATGGGAAACTGGCACATAGATTAATCAGCAAGGCAAGAGAACATATTAGAAACCCCAGAAGCAGACAAGCAACTAAGTGAAGGTCTTTAAAACTGTGATAAGGGACCAGGTGGTGGCGCACCTGGCTGAGCACACGTATTACAATGCGCAAGGACCCAGGTTCGAGAGTCTGGTCCCCACCTGCAGGAAGAAAGCTTTGCGAGTGGTGAGGTAGTGCTGCAGGTGTCTGTCTCTTTCCCTCTCTATCACCCTCTTGATTTCTGGCTGTCTATATCCAGTAAATAAAGAAAAATTTTAAAAACGATGATAAAAAGATACCCAATAAATGTTACCAGAACAAATGAGTAGCCACATTTAAATGTTTTTTTTTTTATGTCTACTCCAGAGATTATATCAATGATTTCCAGGTGATTCAGACAATCACATTAAAAATGAAACCACAAATTATCAGTCAGTGAAAGAGAAATACCACTTACTTAAATGTAGAGGAAGAAAAAAACACAGAAACATAAAAATATCAAAAGACAAAGGACAAAATATAGATGGAAGAATTTTCTCTGACTGATCTCACAAAGAGCTAATTTCCATAGCATATTTTTAAAATGCTTACAAACTATCAAGATCAGGGCAGGGCAGGAATAGACAGCATAATGGTTATGCAAAGAGACTCTCATGCCTGCGGCTCCAAAGTCCCAGGTTCAATCCCCTGCACCACTATAAGCCAGAGCTGAGCAGGGCTCTGGTAAAAAGAAAAAAGAAAAATCTACAATGCAGAAAAAAGGGGAAAATAACCATGGACTAATTGTAGTGGGAAAAGGAAGTGCACAATATAAAAGTGCAGTGACTGTGCGATGCTCTCTACAATACAAGCATGCTCGGTGGTGCAGGGAAACGGGTGCTCATGCTGGCACCAGGCATGCACCTCTGCAGCGGCAGCAATGGGCCATTTTAGAAGTGCAGAATTTTAACAGCATCTCTTTGATCTGGGAAAGTATGTGTTCAGAAACATCTCTTCTATATTTACACATGTATGAAATAACAAGTGAGTGAGACTATTCTTTGTAATGAGACATTATTGGTAACAGCTAAAAACATCTTACCGATTCGGTAGATGGTTGTATATGTTAGCCAGCACCATACAATGAAATTAGCTAACACCATACAAGGAAATAGGAGGCACGGGGCTAGACAGTGGGGCCTCCTTCAGTCCTGTTGGTAAGAAAAGTGCTAGAAACGGAGTTCTGAGGAGTGTGGCCAAATTGAGCACCTCTGAAGGAGAGCATGGCAGCAAGACAGGATTTATCGCTATCCTTAGTGTGTGTGAGCCTCTGTGGTGATTCAAGATCAGTCTTGGGCTCCACAGGCGGGTGCTGCCTCTGGGGGTCTGTTTAGCCCCAGCAGGGTCATGGAAGCAGCGTGGGTGCAGAGACCAGGTGGCATACCTGTGCTCTTACTGGTTCCTGTGTGCGCAGAGCTCCTGTACTCACGCCCCACATTTGCTGGCCTTGTCTGCCCTGGTGGTCTTCCCTGTCTCGGCCCTACTCTTCCTTCAAGACAGCCATGAGACTCTGGCGGGTGTCTTCAGGCAGGCCTCATTGCATGTGGGTGATGTGATCTTTTAGCACTGATTGTTTTTCAGTCTCAGCCTCATAATGATCTGAGTATTTTGTAAACAATAATGTGTTGCTTTCTGAAGCTGGTAAATTATACCATCTGGAGATGTGATGGGATATAGTAGAAACTCCACCTCTCATGGAGTTTTAGTGAAAATGACCGTGGGTGCTCTGAGGAGGCAGTTAGTTGGGAATTCCAACTGCCTGGCCTGTAGATTTTCCAAGCAAGCGTCTCTGTTGGGTAGTGGCTGATTGTTACCAGACCAAGTCAGTAAACTGTCAGTGGTAATCAGTGGATTACCAAGTCAGTAAACTGTCAAAACTCAGGTCCTGATTAGTCTTCTTTCTCAGTCTATGTGAAGAAAGTGTGGGAAGTTTGAGAAAACTCCCCTCCTCAGAAGGGAGAAATTCCAGTGCAAGCACTCTTCACTGCTACAGTCTGAGATTTAACCAGATGATGGAGAAGGTAGGTTCTTTATTTGAGGAATTTATTCCTAATATGTGGCTTGTCACTGAAATTTACACAAAATTCATACTAATTCAGTTAACTGTTAAGTGGAGGCTTGAACTGTTTAAGTTGCTAAAAGAGGAAGATAAGTTGCTTCAGGGTAAAAACATGGATCCAGAGCTAGTTCTTACCAAGTGTGGGTTCCACAGAAAGTAGCTGCTGGGTGTTTTAAGCATGGCATTCAGTTAATTCTCACAACAACCCTGTCCAGTGGCTGTTGTCCCCATTTCAGTGAACAGCAAATGAGCTCAAAGAAGTTGAGTAGATCTCCAGGGTAAAGAAATCAGACATCTCAATGGGTAGAAGTCTTTGTCTTTTTTCCAATCATATGATCAGAGATGAAAGAAAATAGCATCAGTTGAGAAAACATCAGTTTTTCATGGTTGAGAACATGGACAGATTCTGCTCATGTTGTTAGGTTATTTTTATTTTTTTCTATTTATTTTATTTATTCCCTTTTGTTGCCCTTATTGTTTTTATTGTTGTAGCTATCATTACTGTCGTTGTTGTTGGATAGGACAGAGAGAAATGGAGAGAGGAGGGGAAGATAGAGAGGAGGAGAGAAAGACAGACACCTGCAGACCTGCTTCCCCACTTGTGAAGCGGCTCCCCTGCATGTGGGGAACTGGGGGCTTGAACCAGGATCCTTACGCCGGTCCTTGCGCTTTGCGTCACCTGCGCTTAACCTGCTGCGCTACAGCCCGACTCCCATTGTTAGGTTAAATATGAATGTTAGCAAAGAAATGCAAGGCTTTTCTGGTAATGGCCCTATTTCAAAGTTGGACTGTGGTAACTTTCCCAATTAGAGTCAAATTCACTCTGACACCCAAAATACATGAATTTGGGACCATGCAGATATAGTATGGGTGTAATATTTTCTTACCTTGTGAGACCACATTGTCTTTTTTAGATGACTGAAAACTACACTTTCAACATTCTTCCTTGATAATGTTCAGTGAAATAAACCAGATGCAGAAAGACAAAGACTGTGCGTTTGCACTCACAAGAAGAATTTAGGCAGCAAAGGTAGAGAAGTCAGAGCAGAGTGTGACTAGACCTTTAGGCTCTTATGAGCAGGTCAGAGGATTATGGGGTGTGCTGAATGGAGGCTGGGGCCCAGTGACCTGTGGTGGAGGGAGACAGCACTTTGGGGTGGCTGAGGGGTGCTGGCACATATTTGGGGGAAATATGAAATTATATTTTGAGACAATGGTTCTCTTATAAAGCATTTCCCCAATAAAAAGTAAAAAATAAGTAATTAAATAAATGTCCTTAAAAGCATGAAAGATTGTGAATACAAAATTCAAAGTTGAGATTTTTGTTGTCTGTTAAATGTACTGAAAGAAACAAGCTAATTTTGAAGGAGGACCCACCCCGCCCCAAACAAAAAAAAAGCATCAACTACGGTGTATTTAGTGAGTTGCCAGGAACTGCACAGGATGGGTCTGTTACCATTTCTCAGGTGGGGCAAAAGATGTAAGGTTCCTGGTCAGAGACAAAGGACTTTGTCTCTCGCAGCAAAAGTCAAAGTGTTGGTCCACTGCTCCTCCTAGCTGCCCGCGCTCTCAGAACCCCAGGGATGACAGAGACTCTGGGTGCTGCCTCGGTCTTTCTGGGCTCCTGTGACAAAGTGCTGCTCACACTCAGGGAGATTTCAGGTGTCAGATCAGGTGTCAGCAGCCTTTCCTCTGATGCCGTCTAGGAAAGAGATTGTTTTAGACACTTTATCTTTTCTTTTCCCTGTGTCTTCCATTCCACCAAATATCCTTTCTTTTCTTTTTTTTTTTTTTTTTTTTTATTCAAGCCATTTTTTATCTGTGGTCAATAGTGGTTTACACGATTGTTAAGATTGTAGCGTCTAGTTCCATACTGCATCCACCACAGACTTCTGTGCGCCCCACCCTCTGAAACGTAACCACCATGATTTTCACAGTAAGACCCCTTGTTTATTCTGGTTTTTGTTTACCTATTTGTTTTTCACAAGTTCATGTATTTCCGTTTTCTAAATACCACATGAGTGAAATCATCTGGTAGTTGTCTTTTTTTCTCTACAAATTTCTCTGAGTGTGATCATTTTATCCCAAAGGACACAATATCACCCTTTGTTTAATGCAGAGTAGTATTCCGTGGCGTATTCCAGGAATTCTTTATCCTGCTGTCTTTCCATGGGCACTTAGCCTTCTTCCACTCTCTGGCTATTGTGAACATTGCAGCTATGAACACAGGAGTGCATATGCCCCATTCAGATTAGTGTTTGTCTCTTCCCAAGTTTCCTTTCTTATAAGGACCCCAGCCATATTGGGCCAGTACCCAGGACAATGACCTGATTGAACTTATTACTCCAGTGGAGATCTTATCTCCAGATGCAATCACAGTCTAATGTTCCGACAGTTGGAAGCTCAGCTTGTGAATTATGGAGGGTGACAGGGCTGTGCATACCAGATGTTGGGCTCCCCTCTCATCAGGCGTCTACATTCAGGGTGTCTGCAGCTCACCTGTCGTTGCATTGGTTGCCTTTGTCACGCATTGGGAAGTATTTTTTAACTTGAGAAGATGGTTTCTATTCTGTGCTGTTGTCTATGGCCATACCACCCTGATCTCGTCTGATCTCTATTCTGTGCTGTTACTTATAGCAAAAGGAACTAAAGAAAAAAGTGTCCAAAATAGTTACATGGAAATGATTTGATTTCTTCCAACAGTTGGAGTTGCCACTTTTCTATGTGATGGTCTTACCTTTGAACATGTTTGTTTTTCCATCAGATGTGACATATAATAGAGGTGAGTTTCAGGTTCTTCTACCATTTCTTTTAGATATTGGCAGAGCTTTATTTGAACAGATGTATTTTTCCTCCATGACTGGTTGTATGTAATATGAATCATCAGCTGAATTATAAGATTTATAGATTGAGGTTGGAGAAAGCTTTCTGAAAGTGATACGTGAATTAAATTAGTCAGTAGGGTTTTATGGTAGAAACCTTGTAAACGGAATAAGACAAACCCACTTCCATTTGCACAGTTCATTTTGACTCTACAGGATTCTTAATGAGATCCACTAGAACATAGTAAAGACTCAGTTAATAATAATAACTGACTGCACAGAAGAAATAGATTGAGGGGTATCTTCTGTCCATGGACGTCTTGCAGAATTGGATGAATTCTGGGATATTCCACTTCCTGGCCATATATTCTAACAGAGAGCATATGACATACATGTGTATGACTGAAGATTACACACCACCACCAAATCTGTGAGACTGTAAAGAAGGGAGAGGTGTTACTTATTTTTTTTCCTGTTTGTTTGTTTCCAGATGGGTGATCAATGAAGGTTTAATCTTTAATCTCTGGACACTGCTTGGGTCCTCCAGGGCTTCCTCTGCTCCCTGGCATTACCAGGATTCCTGCAGCTTTAACAAGGCAAATACCTCTCTACTTGGAATAGTTGTTGGTTTTTTTTATCAGCTCCTAAAACATCCAGCTGTGCCTTCAACTTCTGTCTGCTGAGTTCTAGCAAGGACTCAGAGAGGGCCTTGAGGACAGGCCCTGAATGAACCAGGGTCATTTATTTCTCAATGACCCACAGGAAGCATGTTTGCAGCTTTTGCCTCTAGAAAATTTGTTTTGCACAGGACTCCCAGCATAATGACCTCTGTCCCCATGAACCATCTCCTTGTTCTCACTGCCAAATTGCCTCTTGCCTTTTCAGAAGTAAGCAAGAGTCTGAGTTTATATCGAAAGCAAAGGCATATGTGTTATGTTGCTGCAACCCTGAGTACAGTGCCCCATCAAAACCTCTTGCAACTCAAGGAGAAAAGAGTGACGAAGGGGTTGCGGGAACACCACGAACGTGGCTGCCGTCCTAGACAGTAGCTGAGCCAGCACAGTCTGTCAGATTTCCTGAATTTCACGACTCAGGAATCTCTCAAAGGCTTGCACTTTCCCGAGGGAAGGATCACACATGCATTGCAGTAAACTCCTTGATCATCATGCACTCTGCAAGCAGAGGCTACACCTTCAGCCCGGCAGCAGGCAGAGTGCTTGTGTTCTTGGGCCCATTTGCATCCTATATTTTTCTAGAAGACTCAATGAAGGACGGGCAGGATGAGGGCAATAGAAGAGAGAGGAAGGGGTCGTGAACAATGTCGAAGCATCTCCCCACCGTGCGGGGAGCTTCACTGGTCTCTGCCTTTGTGGTGTGCCCATGGGTGGCAGGGGTGCCATCAGCCCCAGAGCTGTGTCTGTGGAGAACCATCTCCCCCACCCATTCCCTCTGGTTTTTTGAATGACTTCCTTCTACATGATCTAAAACTTGTCTGCTTGCTTTATCTAGGTGTTACGGATAACCATTTTGCTTGTGCTAACATAGGATCTCTTCCAAAGAATAAAATAATCAAGTTGTTCCTTAACATGGATGATTTGGTAAGACCCACTGTTCCTACATGCTCCCATCACTTACATTCCTGCCCCCTTAATATTTTATTTATTTTAATGAGAAAAATACAGAGAAGAAGAGAGAAGGGAGGGGAAGAGGGGAGAAGAGGGTGAGGGGAGAGAGAGAAAGAGAGGGGGAGAGAGGAGCAACAGCTCCGGCTGATGGTGGTGTTGTGAGAGAACATGGGCCCTCGGAGTCTCAGGCACGAATGCCATTTGCAGAACCACGATGCTGCCTCCCACGTTCTCTCTTTACTGCCAGTGTTGTCAGTCACACTCTATGTTGGTCAGCTACCTTCTGCTCTTCTCAGACTTTGGAAGTGAGAGTCTGTAAATAATCACCCTTCATGATTATTTGGATCCAGTGAAATATGTTCTTTATCTCTTGGACACCCTGGGTAGTTTTTTGTTTGGTTCCTTTCTTTTTTATTCAGATACCTTTTAACCACCACCACCACCACCACCACCACCCCGTTTTAAACAAGATCAACTGTAACGATCTTCAGTTTTTATGGTTCAGATTTGTGCTGTTAAAGTTGGCAGTTTAAAAAAAAAAAAAAAGTTGGCAGTTGTGAGTTAGAGAGAGCCACCTCACATGACCTTGAGGAAGAATCTCCCATCTTCTAACAAGGACCACATAGCGGTTGTCATTTAGGGCAAAGGATGACTTTATTCATTTGATTAAAATAATAGCATATTTTTGAAAACAAAATAGACTAAGATGGATTATTCACATCACCAACAAAACATCCTAGCAAAACCTTGAGTTAACAAGATGCATAACTTTCCTAAAAATATATCATAAATGTAATAAAAAATGAAGACAAGCTCCCCACAAGGACAAATGCATGTATCAAAACTCCTTCTTACCATACCAAATATATATTTAGTTTCTTTTTAAAATTTTTTAATTATTAAATTTACTTGTTTGTTAGAGGCAACCAGAAATCGAGATGTAAGTGAGAGATAGAGAGGGAGAGAGACAGAGACACCTGCAGCCCTGCTTCACAACTCTCAAAGGTGGGGACTGGAAGCTTGAACCTGGGTCCTTATGCACTGCAACATGTGCACTCAACCAAGGACACCACCACCCAGCCCCTATTTAGTTTCTTTATAGCTGTTTTAAAGTACATGCTCTTTGAGTAAAAAAAAAAAAAGTCATCATACTTGTGACTTTATATTATGGAAAAAGAATAAACCATAGAGACGTTAGTGCTTGGTGAGGTTATGGTACCACTACGGAAGGTCCCAGGGCCCTGAGCCACCAACTCTCTGACCCTTATCTTTGTGCTCTTAAAAAAAAGAAATTGGGGAATTCGACTTCCAGAGGCGGAGCTACGAGCAGCAGATCGCTTTCTCTCCTTTCTTCTCCTCTCCTCTCCTCTCCTCTCCTCTCCTCTCCTCTCCCGGATCAACTAGGAATACCAAAGGAGACCACCCGGGACCTAAACAAGACAGGACTAGAATGACCACAGGAACCCAGTAAATCACCAGTGAGTACAAACACGTGTGGCTGGTGACAGAGGAGAGAGGGGCCTAAGGAGAGATTAAGTGACTGCTAACAGTTCAGCAGTTTATCAGTGGAGACACCACCTCCAGTCTGCTCCACCAACAAGGGGACAGCTTAAGGGAGGAGAGGACTCCCCAGAGACTCACCAAGTGCAACTCTGAGTCTCCATTGCTACTACCTTCAGAATTTGGAGCAGCGACAGGAAGGGACACCAGGGGACAGAGATCTAACCAGGAAACTCAGAAGACCTATACCTCGGTGGCATAGCTGAGGGGCTGTGAAAGTCTCTTTGCATAACCACTGGATTATCTCTGCCACCGAGATAATATCTCTGCCTTGCTTTATCTCTTGGTCAGGAGTCAGTGATTAAACTAAGAAGCCTATTGATAGTTTAAAAGCCCTCAGGCTCCCATAACCTACAGGGAAGGAAAAAAAAAAAAAAAAAGAAAGAGGCTTTTAAACCACTGAGCTCCAACTCGGGGATTGAAATAACTGTTAACTTCCACCACTGTGAACCCTTTAATTAACTTACATAGACACAAGTCAACCCAGGCAATAGTGATCAATAATTTGAAAAGTACTGATAAAAGGAACTCATAACATAATATATAAAATGGTTAAAACAACAAGAAAAAATATTGGAGACTCGAACAAGGACAAGAGTCCAGCTAAAAGTCCTCCAGAGGGTGAAGCACAAAATAACGAGTTCAACATCCAAACATTAGCTAAGGAAATAATAACAGGAGTGAGTAAAGAATTTGAAAAAATTGTAATCAGAAATGCAGGAACAACAAATGAGAATATGGAAGAAAATACTAATTATCTCATGGTTATTAGAGAGCTGAAAGCAGAAATCGCTGAGCTAAGGACACAACTAGCTGAACAAGCTAAAACAGAATCAGAGCAGGGCAACAAAATAGATGAACTCCAGAAAGCAGTAGAGGGCAGAGAGAATAGAATCTATGAGGCAGAGAGAATAGAATCTATGAGGCTGAAAACAGAATTAGCAAGATTGAGGATGAATTAGAGACAACTAAAAACGAAGTAAGAGTTCTCAAAAAGAGATTAAGAGATGCTGAAAACAACAACAGAGTCCTATGGGATGACTTCAAAAGAAACAATATACGCATTATTGGCATACCAGAGGATGAAAGAGAAGGAGAGGAAGAAAGTATTTTCCATGCCATAGTAGCTGAAAACTTCTCTAGTCTAGACAACATCAAAGACATAAAAATTCAAGAAGCCCAGAGGGTCCCAAACAGAATTAACCCAGACCTAAAGACACCAAGACATATCATACTTAGAATGGAAAGGAACAAGGATAAAGAAAGGATCCTCAAGGCTGCAAGAGAAAAACAAAGAGTCACCTACAGAGGAAAACCCATAAGATTAGCAGCAGACTTCTCCATACAAACACTACAGGCCAGAAGAGAATGGCAAGATATCTATAGAGTGCTCAATGAGAAAGGCTTTCAGCCAAGAATACTATATCCTGCTAGACTGTCATTCAGACTCGATGGAGGCATCAAAACCTTCTCAGACAAGCAACAGTTGAAGCAACCATCACCAAGCCTGCCCTGAAAGAAGTTCTGAAAGGTCTCCTATAAACAACCAGACCACCACAAATAGGACATATATCAAAACACTCTAAAACTCTACAAGAATGGTATTAAAATATCTTCAATCTTTGCTATCAATAAATGCCAATGGCCTGAATTCACCTATTAAAAGACACAGAGTAGGAAGATGGATCAGAAAACACAACCCAACAATATGCTGTCTACAGGAAACCCACCTAACTCAACAAGACAAACACAGACTTAAAGTGAAAGGATGGAAAACTATCATACAAGCCAATGGCCCACAAAAAAGGGCAGGAGCAGCTATTCTCATATCTGACATGATAGACTTTAAAATAGATAAGATTAAAAAAGATAGGAATGGACACTACTTAATGCTCAGAGGATCAGTCAATCAAGGGGACTTAACAATTATTAACGTCTATGCACCCAATGAGAAGACATCTAAATACATCAAATTTCTGCTGAAAGAGCTACAGCAATATATTAACAGTAACACAATCATAGTAGGGGACTTCAACACCCCACTCTCTCAACTTGACAGATCATCCAGGCAGAAAATCAATAAAGACATAAGGGAGCTAAATGAAGAGAGAGATAAACTAGAACTATTGGACATTTTCAGAGTCATTCATCCCAAGAAACTGGAATACACATTTTACTCAAGTCCACATGGGTCATTCTCAAGGATAGACATTCTCAAGGATATGTTAGGCCACAAAGACAGCATCAGCCAGTTCAAGACCATTGAAATCATCCCAAGCATCTTCTCAGACCACAGTGGAATTAAACTAACACTTAACAATCAACGAAAGATTAGTAACAGTCCCAAAATGTGGAAGCTCAACAGTATACTTCTTAACAACGTCTGGGTCAAAGAGGACATCAAGGAAGAAATCAAAATGTTTCGAGAGTTCAATGAAAATGAAGACACAAGCTATCAAAATATTTGGGACAAGCTAAAGCAGTCCTAAGAGGGAAGTTCATAGCTATACAAGCACACATTAGGAAACAAGAAAAAGCACAAATAAACAGCCTGATTGCACATCTTAAAGACCTAGAAGAAGAACAACAAAGGAACCCTAAAGCAACCAGAAGGACAGAAATCACTAAAGTTAGGGCAGAAATCAATAACATTGAGAATAGGAAAACCATACAAAAGATCAATGAAAGTAAATGTTGGTTCTTCAAAAGGGTAAACAAAATCGACAAACCTTTAGCCAGACTCACAAAACAAAAAAGGGAGAAGACCCAAATAAATCGGAGAGTAAATGAAAGAGGAGATATCACAACCGACACCGCAGAAATTCAACATATCATGCGAGGCTTCTATGAACGACTATATGCCACCAAGCTAGAGAACCTGGAAGAAATGGACGATTTCCTAGATACCTACCAACTTCCAAAACTAAGTAAAGAGGAAGTGGATAACATGAACAGGCCCATCACAGCTAATGAAATTGAAACAGTTATCAAAAATCTCCCCAAAAATAAAAGTCCTGGACCAGATGGTTTTACAAATGAATTCTACAAAACCTTCAAAGAAGAACTAATACTTCTACTTTTAAAAGTCTTCCAGAAGATTGAAGACACTGGAATACTCTCTGCCAGCTTCTATGAAGCCAACATCACCCTGATACCAAAAGCAGACAGGGACACAACCAAAAAAGAAAACTACAGACCAATATCTCTGATGAACATAGATGCAAAAATATTGAACAAAATTCTAGCCAACCAGATACAGCAGTATATCAAAAAGATTGTTCATCATGACCAAGTGGGGTTTATCCCAGGCATGCAAGGTTGGGTTAATATACATAAATCAATCAATGTGATCCACCACATCAACAAAAGCAAAAGACCAAAAACCACATGGTCATATCAATAGATTCAGAGAAAGCCTTTGACAAAATACAACATCCCTTTATGATCAAAACACTACAAAAAATGGAACTAGATGGAAAATTCCTGAAGATAGTGGAGTCTATATATAGCAAACCTACAGCCAACATCATACTCAATGGTGAAAAACTGGAAGCATTTCCCCTCAGATCAGGTACTAGACAGGGCTGCCCACTATCACCATTACTTTTCAACATAGTGTTGGAAGTTCTTGCCATAGCAATCAGGCAGCAGCAAGGAATTAAAGGCATACAGATTGGAAGAGAAGAAGTCAAACTCCTTATTTGCAGATGACATGATAGTATACATGGAAAAACCTAAGGAATCCAGCAAGAAGCTTTTGGAAATCATCAGGCAATACAGTAAGGTGTCAGGCTACAAAATTAACATTCAAAAGTCAGTGGCATTCCTCTATGCAAACACTAAGTTAGAAGAAATTGAAATCCAGAAATCAATTCCTTTTACTATAGCAACAAAAACAATAAAATATCTAGGAGTAAACCTAACCAAAGAAGTGAAAGACTTGTATACTGAAAATTATGAGTCACTACTCAAAGAAATTGAAAAAGACACAAAGAAGTGGAAAGATATTCCATGTTCATGGGTTGGAAGAATTAACATCATCAAAATGACTATATTACCCAGAGCCATCTATAAATTTAATGCTATCCCCATCAAGATCCCAAGCACATTTTTTAAGAGAATAGAAAAAATGCTACAAATGTTTATCTGGAACCAGAAAAGACCTAGAATTGCCAAAACAATCTTGAGAAGAAAGAACAGAACGGGAGGCATCACACTCCCAGATCTCAGACTGTATTATAGGGCCATTGTCATCAAAACTGCTTGGTACTGGAACATGAATAGACACACTGACCAGTGGAATAGAATTGAGAGCCCAGAAATGAGGCCCCACACCTATGGACATCTAATCTTTGACATCATTGAGCATATGATAGGAATATTTTGAGATGGGCTTAAAATTAAATAACATTATTGATAATAAAATGATCATAACTAAGTTATCTTCTAGTATGTGAGTATATTAAGTTAGGAATTTTTTTAGATAATGACTTTTTTGAGTTCACAATTTTCCTTTTGTATTTAAAAGCATATTATTAGGGAGTCGGGCTGTAGCACAGCGGGTTAAGCGCAGGTGGCGCAAAGCACAAGGACCGGCGTAAGGATCCCGGTTCAAACCCCAGCTCCCCACCTGCAGGGGAGTCGCTTCCCAGGCAGTGAAGCAGGTCTGCAGGTGCCTGTCTTTCTCTCCCCCTCTCTGTCTTCCCCTCCTCTCTCCACGTCTCTCTGTCCTGTCCAACAACAATGACATCAATAACAACCATAATAAAGCAAGGGCAACAAAAGGAAATAAATATTTTTTAAAAAGAGAGAGAAAGAAAGAGGCACTGAGAGACCAAAGCCCCACACCACCGTCTATGAAGTTCCGTTTGTCTCTGCCCCTGTTGCCCTGCTGCACCAGGAATGAGCCGAGGGCCTGGTCACAGAAGGCAGATGTTGTACCCGCTGAGCCCGCCCATGGTTTTCTTTCCGTGTTCCTTAGCTCCTTTAAGGTTGTTTGTATTGGTGTGTATCCCACACTTCTCTCCAGGTTCACATGGCCATGTGTCTATAGTGAAAAAATAAAATCTGATTTAGATGACTGAATTTGAAAGGATTATTACCGTGGAGAGTCTGTATGACGAGGAATGGGATGGAGCTGGCTGGAGTGGATAGTCTGGTGTTTCAGGTGGTTGGTAGGAACTAGTTAAAAAAAAAAAAAGAAAAAGAAATTACAAGTTCTTTTTTGAGATGAGACTGGCAAGTTCAAGAGAATCTGGCCACAGACGCAACCTTTTTGGACACCGATTTAGAGCAATTCTCCAAGTGGTTTTGGTAGAAATCATACTGAATAGCTGAAGGGCAGTGGCATTCCACCTCACAGTGCACAAGGACCTGGGTTCAAGTTCCTGGTGCCACCTGCAGGGGGAAAGCTTCACAACTGGTGAAACAGTGCTTCAGATGCCTCTCTGTCACCCGCCTCCCCTAATTTCTCTCTGTCTCTTTCTCTTATTTATTTTTGCCTTCAGTGCCAGCACTATGAATCCACTGCTCCTGGTAGCCTTTTTTTTTTTTTTTTTTTTGATAGGACAGAGAGATGGGGAGAGAGTCAGACAGGCACCTGAAGCTGCAGGTCTTTGCCTGGTTCCTTATGATTAGTACTATGTGTGCTTAACCAGGTTCACCAATGCCTGGCCCCCAATTTCACTTCTTCTCTATCCACAATAAAGAAATAAAATATTTTTAAAACAAAAAATAATAACTGAGATTTATAAAGTACTTTTGTGTTGGCATTTACCAGTGTGTTTTATGCTTAATATGACTTTTTTTTTTGCATCCAGGATTATTGCTGGGGCTCAGTGCCTGCACTATAAATCCACTGCTCCTGGAGGTTATTTTTTCCCCTTTGTTGCCATTGTTGTTTATCGTAGTAGTTGTGATTATTATTATTGTTATTGCTGCCATTATTGTTGGATAGGACAGACAGAAATAGAGAGAGGAGGGGAAGGCAGATAGGGGGAGAGAAAGACACCTGCAGACCTGCTTCACTGCCTATGAAGCAACTGCCCTGCAGGTGGGGACTGGGGGCTTGAATCTGGGTCCTTGCACATTTTAATATGTGCACACAGCCAGGTGTGCCACCACCCAGCCCCCAAACTGTAGTTTTTAAAATAATTTTTTTAAATATTTATTTATTCCCTTTTGTTGCCCTTGTTTTATTGTTGTAGTTGCTATTTTTGTTGTTATTGATGCCATCATTGTTAGATAGGACAGAGAGAAATGGAGAGAGGAGGGGAAGACAGAAGGGAGAGAAAGACAGACACCTGCAGACCTACTTCACCACTTGTGAAGCGACTCCCCTGCAGGTGGGGAGCCGGGGGCTCAAACCGGGAGCCTTATGCCGGTCCTTGCACTTGGCACCATGTGGGCTTAACCCGCTGCACTACTGCTGGACTCCCTTAATATGACATTTTATCTTCTATAAGGTACGTCCTGTGTGAGGAGGACTGAAACTACTTAGACTCAGTAAAGGGGGCAGGAGAGGACAGGCCAACAGATTTTTAAGAAGAGTTTATTTACATATATGGAATGTATCCTTCTCCACAGGATACAGGGACTAGCTCAAAGATGTTGGGCAGTACGCCAGCTCAGCTCCCGCTGTGGTCTATTTACATAATCACTGTTTTACCTGAGAACCGCCCTGCCTGCAGGGCACTGATTTAATCTCACTGGTTTGCATTCTCCTTTTGCTCTGCCCCCTCTCCTAGTCACACCCTGTTTTCCACCACTAGCTTGCACTCTCTTTCGGCTCCTCCACCCTCTCTACGTCATATCCTGTTTTTCACCCTACTATGTCCTTCTTGGCGAGTATATATACAGCTGCTCTTCTGTTTAAACACATGGGATGGCCTTCCGGCTCTGAGAGTCCCAGAGTCTCTCTCCTGCGACGCTAGCCCGGCACGAGTTCCTGATCCCTCTCCCACGCAGCAGCCTAGGTTGGCTCCAGTTGAGTTCTCTCCAACCCAGAGAGCACTTGCTCGGGAAGAAGCACCCTCAGGCTATCCCGGCACAAAGAAGTGGTTAGAACTGGGGGCTTATTTTTTAAAGACTTAAAATTTTTATTTATTTGATGGAGAAGAGAAATTGAGAGGCAAGAGAGAGGGAGAAAGACAGAAAGACACCTGCGGTCCTGCTTCACTTCTCGTGAACCTTTCCCCATGCAGGCGGGGACGGGGGTGGTACAGGGCCCTTGTGCCTGGTGATGTGGGCTGTACCAGACGCACCACCAGCTGGCCCCTTGGGGTGTGTTCAGATATCATCTCAACAAAAGACCAGAGGGGCCAGGCGGTGGTGCACTGGTAAGCGCACATGTCACCATGCACAGAATGACCTTGATGTTAGACCAGGACCCAAATGAGATGAAGCTCAGTATCTTTTTTCTTTCATTATTTTTTCTTTTCTTTTTTTCCATTTCTTTAATTTGGTAAGACAGAGAAATTGAGAGGGAAAGGGAGGTAGGGAAAGATAAAGAGAGGCACCTGAAGCATTATTACTTCGCCTCTTGTGAAGCTTCCCCATCTGCAGGTGGGGGCCAGGGCTTGAACCTGGAACCTTGTGCATGGGGATGTGTGTGCTCAGCCAGGGAGCTACTGCCCAGCCCTGAAGCTCAGTATCTGTTTCATGTTGGTTTCAGTAAACTCGACAATTTGTGAGCATGTTTTAATTTCTTTACTGGGGAATTAATGTTTTACAGTCAACAGTAAATACAATAGTCTGCACATGCATAACATTCCCCAGTTTCCCATATAACAGTACAACCCCCACTAGGTCCTCTGACAGTTTGAGCATTTTCTTACCCCTTCTCTCACTGAGAGGAAAAGCAATAAAAATGCATTTCCCTTTATATATTTTCTTCTTCTGAAATTTAGATAAAGTCATGATTTTAATGAAATAGGGGCTGGGAGGTGCAGCACCCAACAGAGCACGTACATTATTATGCACTAAGACCAGGGCTCGAGCCCCCAGACCCCACCTGCAGTAGGTGGTGAGGGCTTCACAAGCGGTGGAGTAGGTCTGCAGGAGTCTCTCTGCCTCTCTCCCTTTCTGTCCGTCCCATCTTAATTTCTCTCTGTCTCTATCCAAAGAAAATAAATTAAATAATTATGTGCTAATATGTGGCTTTGATTCTAGTTGACTAAGTACAGTGACTTTGTGCTCACTCCTGTGTTGAGGATGGCAGTGGCTTTGTGAGAATTCCTGTGGTAAGGATGAATGGGAAATGCCTGTGAGGACACAAGAGGAAAATCTTCCCAAGTCCTCAGGTGTTTAGTTCCAAATGCATTGTCCCTTCGTTAGAGACTGGAATTGCTGAAGATACTAGCGGCCAGTGACATTCCTAGTCACACACCTCTCCACTTTTAAGTGAACAAAATATCTGCCTCCATCCAACTGTCATTACTTGGCCTGGCTTCTCTCTGTCTCTTTTTAAGTTTATTTTGGATGAAGACAGAAATTGAGAGGGGTAGGGGAGATAGAAAGGGAGAGAGGGGGATAGAGACACAGAGAAAGAGACCCACAGAACTTCTTTGCCACTCATGAAGCTGCCCCCTTGAGATGGGGACCAGGGTTGTGCATGGTAGCATGTGCATTCAACCAAGTGCACCACTACCTGGCCCCTCTCTCTTCCCTAAAGATCATCCAGTGTTTTTTCGAATCTAAAAGTGAGCTTACTTCCAAGGAGTTTCTGAGTGTGTTCACTTCAGGAGGCCTGACTCCCAGCTTAAGAATTGCTAACAGCACATACACCAGCATCTTCCACTTCAACCTAACTCTGGTAAGTGTGTTTTGTTTTATCCTGTGATTGTGTTAGGAACAAGAAGCCTGCTACTCTCCCTTACTTAATGTTTTTTTCAAAAAAGAAAAAAAAATAGTCCACTAATGTTATATGTATGTCCAACATAGGTAACATTTATTATACAGTTTAAGAACTCCTAATTATTAGTCCTAGTATCTTATTTTTTTATGCTGTTATAAAGAGAATTACTTTCTTAATTTTTATCTCCAGATTCTTTAAGTGTATAAAAATGCTGTTGCATAGAAATATAATGTTGTATATAAATGCATGTTGATCTTGTGGCCTGGAACTTCAATGAGCTTGCTTATGGATTAGAATAGGTTTCAGCAATCACCTGAATGTTTAAACAAAAGTTTTGTCAGATACAGGGCCTCTAGCTGTCTTCATTTTCATTCCAGATTTTGAACTTCCCTTTGTGAGTCTGAATAGCCAACCTGACGCCACTGTTTCTGAGTGAAAGTCAGCAGCTAGTTGTATTATTCCCCCTTTTGTGCAGTGTTGTGTTTCTTTGAATGCTTTCACTGTTTTGTTTGTATTTATCTCAGTTGCTTTCCCTGGCTTCCTGGATTCTAAGTTTATCATATTTGGAAAGTTTTCAGTCTTCTCCTAAAAAAAGATGCTTTACCCCCACCCTGACTGGTCCCTTCCAATCATGCATATTTTGGGGCTTGTAATTTTGTCCCACAGATCCCTGAAGTCCTGTTAATTTTTCTTTGTTGTTTCCCTTTTTCAGATTGAATCATTTCAGCTGTTATATTTCTTCACTTATTTCTTTTGCCATCTCCAATCTGCTGTTGAATTCGCATAGGAAATATTTTATTTTTGTATTTATTTCACAAGTCACAACCTTTCAGACCACTGAGAAAAATAACAGTAATATATATTATTGGATATATTATATATGTATTACTGGATAGATATTATTATATATTATTGGATAGATATATGTATTATTGGATAAATATTATAGATAACATATATTATTGGATAGAGACAGCGAAGTTGAGAAAAGGGGAAATAGAGAGGGAGAGAGACAGAGAAACACCTGCAGCCCTGCTTCACTACTTGCGAAGCTTTCTCCCTGCAGGTGGGGACCAGGGGCTTGAACCCTAGTCCTTATGAACTGTAATGCATACGCTTAACAGGTGTGCCACTGCCTGGCCCCAAGGGAATATTTTATTTCAGTGTGTGCTTTTCAGTCTTACTATTTCCATTTGAGTTTGCACTTGTCATTTCTGTTCTAGGATTCCATACTTGTTCCTTCACTGAGACGGGTCCCTTAAATTGTGTGTATATTTGTGGTGACTGCTTTGAAGCTTCTGCTGCATCAGTCTATTGTCTGTCTCTGCCCCACTGCAATACCAAGTACTAGTTCCTGGAGGTTTTTTTTCAAACCGTTTTATATGGGGAAGTTCTGTTTTACAGGACAGCTGTTGGCATGTGGGTACAACTTCTCATTCCCCATGAAAGACGTCTGCACATCACTCCCACCCCAACCTGAGTCCTTGTCCATCATTGTGTCCGGGTCCTTGAACTCCTGTTTCTTTCAAGCTATGGCTTGTCATTTTGGGTTGAAAACTGGATAGTGAAGGCAAGAGGCAGCAACTCTGAACTCTGCTGTGTTCTTGTGAGAGCTTACTGTTATTTTCGTGGTGGTCTGAAAGGTTCGAACTTGTGTTGGCACAAACTGTCTTATCTCTGACTAGAGTAGCTAGTAACTGCTCTGTTCCTTTGCTTCTACTTCTGATTTTTATGTGGCCTTCTAAGGATCTCCGTGGCATGTGTATTGCCCAGAATTTGGCAAGGGTTTTTATTTAGCTCTTAGTTCACCATTTTTTTCAGTTCTCTTCTTCCTGGGATGTTCCCCCTAAATTCACAAATTTTCTGTCCACTTAGAAATCAAGCTAACAAACAATCTTGCAGTTTTGTACTCCTACATTGGCATTGTGTTTTGTGAGTTTGTTATTATAAATAATCAAGCATATTAGTTATTTCCAATCTCCTCCTATTAAATTAATGACTAAATATATCCATGAACATGTTCTATTTTACACATATGTGAGTATATTCTAGGAGAAACTCCTAAGAGTGGAATTGTTGAGTGAGGGTTATTTACATTGAATACTTTGGCTTAATTTTATTTTTTAATATAAGGTAGATTTCAAAATAAGTTTTCCTATTAACACTGTGAAGCACTGCTTTCTGATGTCTTCTTTTTAAGAGTAATTTTTAATCATTATTTATTCTAAATTTAACTGTTAAAGTTCAATCAGGTTACCAGTTTTAAACCTTAAGTGCTTAGATTGAAGAAATGTGTAATCAGAACTGAGGTCTATGCATCAAAAAGTTTGAGACATTCAATCTATATTTCCCCTCTCACATTGATTAAATAGTAATTTATAAGACTATAAGTTAATAGGAGTGTATATTAACACCACTCCCACCACCAAAGGTCTGTGTGCCTAACCCCCCACCCCTCCACCATATAGTGAAGCTGAAAATCTACTCTTACCCTCCAACCAGAGTTTTGTACTTTGGTGCAATAATCCACACTCAGTCATATTCTGATGTCTTCTTTACCCAAGTTCAGTGATCGGGTTTACTGGCTGATTGATATTCCCAGAGAAAATATCACCCAAAACACAGGTAAGAGTGATTTCAGTTCTGTCACTTCTGGATCTGGAATGTCAAATTCAGCAAATACAGAAAATGTTTTTATATTAAACAATTATTTGGTATCTCTTGTAAATGTGTAGGATTTGTGACACGCTAAAGTTATTTATGGCTCATCTGAAATTTAAATTAAACTGAGTTTCTTGTAGTTTATCTGGCATTCTATTATAAATTGTTCTATATATATAACATCTATACCATTCTTTTTTTAAAAAACCTTTAAATTTTTTAAAAATCATCTTTATTTATTTATTGGATAGAGACAGGTACAAATTGAGAGGTAAGGGGGTGATAGAGAGACAGAGAGACATCTGCAGCCCTGCTTCACCACTTGTGGGGACCGGGGGATTGAACCTGGATCCTTACGGACTTTAACATGTGCGCTCAGCCAGGTGCGCCACCACTCGGCCCCCATTTATATCATTCTTTAAAGAAGACTTATTTTCTAGAACTTGAAATTGTAGTACTGAGGTCATGTACCAATTGATCCTAGTAAAACTGACCCATTATTCATAAATGCTGTCGGTTGTAATATCTAATTTGTCATCTTTCCTATAGAATCTACTAGGAAGAACTGCGTGGCAACCAAGTTTAACATGTGCCTTTTGGTCTCAAAGGGCAAGAGAAGGCCTGTAGAAGTCCAGGGCTTGTGAGCACTGAGGTGGACTGAGTAGTTGCTCTTCAGGCATATTGAAAATAGTAGTATTAAGGTGGCCAGTGGCATGACTGTTCGAGCACACATGTCACCATGCACCTGGGTCCAGGTGCAGGCCCCCATCTCCACCCTCCACCTTCTGGGGGAAGCTTCACAAGTGGTGGAGCAGGGCTGCAGGTGTCTCTGCCTCTCTCCCTCTTCCTCTCTGTCTTCCCCTTGCCCCTCAATTTCACTCTGTCTCTCCCCAATAAATAATGTAAAATAATAATGATAATAGACAGTATATTATTTTAATGTGGTACGTACAAGGAACAGAAGCAAACTTGACTTCAGTTAAGGAAAATGAAGAAATTTGACTTTTGTTGTGGAATCCAATGAAAAATACAGCACTGACTTGTGTGCTAATCATCAAACAGCAGACACTGAGGAGGTGAGGGAGTGGGGTGGGGAGTCCTACCTAGAGCATACCGAATTATAGACCCTCAGACACTGAGGAGGTGAGGGAGTGGGGTGGGGAGTCCTACCTAGAGCATACCGACTTATAGACCCTCAGACACTGAGGAGGTGAGGGAGTGGGGTGGGGAGTCCTTAGAGCATACCAACTTATAGACCCTCAGAAGAAATAAGAATAAGGCAGAAATGAGAGTTTTCTCTTTTTTAAGATTTTGTTTATTTATTCATGAGAAATATAGGTGGAAAGAGAAAGAACCAGAGATCACTCTGGCACATGTGCTGCTGGGAATCGAACTCAGGACCTCATGCTTGAGAGTCCAAAGCTTTATCACTGTGTCACCTCCTGGACCACGAAATGAGAGTTTTCTTTAGGAGAAGGATTTTAATTACAAGTTTTCTAATAAGTGTGGGGATATTCAGATTCTCTCTTTTTAAATATTCTCATGAAAGAGAGAAAGAGGCAAGAGGACTACTCAATTCTGGCATATGTGATCTGGAAAACAAAGTTGGGACCTGAGGCTTCAAAATATTTTGCATAACCATTACACTGTCTCCCAAGCCCAATCTAGAATATTATTATCAGGAGTCATTGCTAGGATAGTAAGATCACTTCCTAGTTATCTTGTCCTTGTTTTATCATCTAAATGTTCATAAGAAAAGCATGAGGGACCTGGGAGTCGGGCAGTAGTAATGAGTTAAGCACACGGTGGTGTGAAGTACAAGCACCGTTGTAAGGATCCCAGTTCGAGCCCCCAGCTCCCCACCTGCAGTGGGGGGTCCCTTCACAGGCGGTGAAGCAGGTCTGCAGGTATCTATCTTTCTCTCCCACTCTCTGTCTTCCCCCCTCCATTTCTCTCTGTCCTAACAATGACGACATAAATAACAACAACAATAATAACTACAACAATAAAACAAGGGCAACAAAAAGGAAAATAAATATACAAAAAGAAAAGCATGAGGGACCTTGTATACCAATGTAGTCAATTGCTGGGAAATGAAAGGTGACCAACACGGGGGGCCAGAGGAGACAGCATCATGGTTGTGCAAACAGACTCTCCTGAGGCTTGGACCCCAGATCCTCTCAGGTCTCACCAGCACAACACAGTGGGGAGAAAGGTTGGTTATTCGTCTCCTGTTCACAAACAGATTTGGCGGCAGTGGATGAATGGTTCGTAAAGATCACTCTCCAACACGGACTGAATATGTACACAACTGAAGGGACACTCTTAGACCGGCTTCGAGGTAAATGGCAACAGATCCAAGTAAAATGAAATGTGTAATATTCTCTTAATGCTATTTTGTAACCTGATATATATCAGATTCCTGTGCTAAGTTGTCCTGGGGATACAAAAATAAAAGAGATGAGCATGGGCCTGGGAGAGGGTAGAGTGTATACCTTTTTTAAAAGAAATTAAATTTATGTGTGTATCATTGGGCAGAGACAGAAACTGAGAGAGGAGGGAGAGATAGGGAAAGAGAGGGACCAGGCAGTGGCACACTTGGCTAAGTACACACACTTCAGTGTGTGAGGATCATGATTCAAGCCCCTGGTCCCCTCCTTCAGGGGGGAAGCTTCATGAGTGGTGAAGCAGGGCTGCAGGTGTCTGTCTCTTTCCTCTCTATCTTCCCCTTCTCTCAATTTCTCTCTGTCTCTATCCAATAATATATAAATATATTGAAAATATTAGAGATGGCGGGAAAGAGACAGACATATGCAGCCCTGCTTTACCAACACTGACTACCTTCCTTCCTTGCCTCCCTCCTTCGTGTGTGTGTGTGTGTGTGTGTGTGTGTGTGTGTGTGTGTGTGTGTGTGTGTGTGTGTGTTTTACCAGGACACTACCCAGCTCTGGTTTATGGAGGTATGGGGCAATTGGATCTGGGGTCCAAGCCTCAGGAGAGTCTGTTTGCACAACCATGATGCTGTCTCCTCTGGTCCCGTGTTGATCACCTTTCATTTCCCAGCAATTGACTACATTGGTATACAAGGTCCCTCATGCTTTTCTTTTTTTATATTTATTTATTTCGCCTTTTGTTGCCCTTGTTTTTTATTGTTGTTGTAGTTATTATTGTTGTTGTTATTGATGTCATCATTGTTAGATAGGACAGAGAGAAATGGAGAGAGGAGGGAAGACAGAGGGGAGAGAAAGACAGACACCTGCAGACCTGCTTCACCGTTTGTGAATTGACACCCCTGCAGGTGGGGATCCGAGGGCTCGAACAGGGATCCTTATGCCACTCTATACTAGCATGTCTGAGGGAGGTTCTGAGTGTCCTGCCCTCTTAGATATGCATGTTGGTTGCCTGAACACACGGGCTGAACTCAGCTGCTTTGCTCCAGACGTCTCAGGCTTTTGGACTTCCTCAGTATTGAATTCATGTGGCTATAAAATATGTCTCTCTCACTTCATGGCTATTTCCTGTGCAAAGCTCTGGCAACCCAACAGGAAACTTAACTCCTTTCCCTGCTCTGCACAAAGGGAGCAACAGATCACGTGAAGTCTGGTTTTGTTGCAACTTCTGTTGGAAGTTTGGGGACCTGGAGAGGGTTTATACTGGAGAAGTGTCAACAGTGAATGAAGCATTACTAGATAGCTCCAGTCGTGTGTGTGTGCATGTGTGTGACTCTGTGTGTGTGACTGTGTGTGTGCGTGTGTGAGAGAGTGTGTGTGTGTGCGTGAATGTTTGTGTATGTGTGTGTGACTCTGTGTGTGTATGTGTGTGAGTCTGTGTGTGCATGTGTGTGTGAGTGTGTGTGTTTGTGTGTGCGTGCGTGTGTGAATGTGTGTGTGTGTATGTGTGTGCGAGTGTGTGTGTGAGTATGAGTGTGTGTGAGTGCGTTCGTGTGTGTGTAAGTGTGTGTTCGTGTGTGTGCGTGTGTGTGTGAGTGTGTGAGTGCGTGTGTGTGAGTGCGTGTGTGTGTGTGTGTGTGAGTGTGTGCGTGTGTGTGTGCGCGTGTGTGTGCGTGTGTGTGTGTGAGTGTGTGTGAGTGTGTGTGTGTGTGAGTGTGTGTGAGTGTGTGTGTGTGAGTGAGTGTGTGTGAGTGAGTGTGTGTGTGTGAGTGAGTGTGTGTGTGTGAGTGTGTGTGAGTGTGTGAGTGTGTGAGTGTGTGAGTGAGTGTGTGTGTGAGTGTGTGTGAGTGTGTGAGTGAGTGTGTGCGTGTGTGGGTGTGTGTGCATGTGTGTGAGTGTGTGTGCGTGCGTGCGTGTGAGTGAGTGTGTGTGCATGTGTGAGTGTGTGCATGTGTGAGTGTGTGTGTGAGTGTGTGTGCATGTGTGTGCATGTGTGTGCATGTGAGTGTGCGTGTGTGTGTGTGTGTGAGTGTGTGTGTGAATGTGTGAGTGTGTGTGTGAGTGTGCGTGTGAGTGTGCGCGTGTGTGTGCGTGTGCGTGTGCGTGTGTGTGTGTGTGTGTGTGTGATATCTTTTATGACTAAAGTGGTTTACAAGGTCTTAGGGTACAGTTTCACACTGCACCTACCACCAGAGTTCTGAACCCCACCCTTCCAGCAATAGCCACCAGAGTTCTCAGAAAGTCTTGAAGGCAGCTGTTTACCTCTGGGTATTGTTTTTTTGTTTGTTTTTGTTTTTGTTTTTAGGAAGGGGTGAGGGGGTTGTTCATGTGTTCCAGGTCTCCAGATTCCACATATAAGTGAAACCATCATTCACGCACATAACAAAGCTGTCTTTCACTCTCCCCTTATTCACTAAGCACCATCACCTCCAGGCCCACTCATTTTGCCCCAAAGGACACACACAGCATCATCTTTTTCACTGCAGAGCAGATAATCCCACTCTTAAAGGCACTTTGGAGGGAGTCAGGCAGTAACGCAGCAGGTTAAGAGCACGTGGCGCAAAGCACAAGGACCGGCGTAAGGATCCCGGTTTGAGCCCCCGGCTCCCCACCTGCAGGGGTGTCGCTTCACAGGCGGTGAAGCAGGTCTGCAGGTGTCTGTCTTTCTCTCCCCTCTCTGTCTTCCCCTCCTCTCTCCATTTCTCTCTGTCCTATCCAACAACGACAACAACATTAATACCTACAACAATAAGACAAGGGCAACAAAAGGAAAAATAAATAAATAAATAAAAAGCCCTTTGACTATTTCTGAAATGCATACAGCTGGTTTTTGTCAGTGTCTTATTTTCATTTCTTTCTCTCTCCCTCTCTCTCTCTCTCTTTCTCTTTTCCTCCAGGGTTATTGCTGGGGCTTGTGCCAGCATTATAGACTCACTATTCCTGGAGGTCATTTTTGTTCCATTTTATTGGACAGGTCAGAGAGACATTGAGAGAGGAGGGGGAGAGAGAGAAAGAAAGACACCTGACAACTTGCTTCACCGCTTGTGAAGCTTCCCCTATAGGTGGGAAACAGGGCTTGAACCCTGATCCTGCACTTAGTGCTGTGACCACTTAGCCAGGTGCCACTGCTCAGCCCTCTGGTTTTCATTTTGTCATCTGTTTTTGTCCCCAGGAGAAAAAAGCAGTAGTAGTTTCTTTTTATATCACATTTTATATTTGACTTACTCTGTCTAATGAGAGAGAAAGACATAGACAGACCAGAGCCCTGCTCAGCTCTGGCTGGTGGTGGTGCTGGGGATTGAACCTAGGACTTCAGAGCCTCAGGCAGGAGAGTCTTTTTGCTGAACCATTATGCTCTCTCCTCAGCTCCCTATTTTATTTATTTTGGATAAGACAGAGAGAAATTGAAAGGGGAGAAGAGATAGAAAGGGAAGAGAGAGAGATACCTGGAGCACTGCTTCACCCCTGCAGGTAGGACCCAAGGGGTTGAACCCAGATCATAAGGCATGATAACATGTGCATTCAAGTGGGTGTACCACCACTCAGTTAACCCTTATTTTATTATGCATTAAATTTTAACTATTTCTGACTCAACTCTTTGCATGTCCAAGGACAGACTGAGAGCCTGAAGGTGCACCAGCCTTGACTGTTTCTCCTGCCAATCTCATAGTGTCTAGCTTCCATAAATCCTTCAAAGTGTCTTGACACTAATGGCATCTCCCCATTCTCCACTGCCACTCCAGATCTATTCTTATTTTTCTATCTGCACTCTTGCTTCTATAGCGAAGAGCATAAAAAAAAACCCTGGAGCCCTGCTTCCCCAGACCCCTGCCCCACTAGGGAAAGAGAGACACAGGCTGGGAGGATGGATCCACCTGTCAACACCCATGTTCAGTGGGGAAGCAATTACAGAAGCCAGACCTCCCACCTTCTACACCCCACAATGACACTAGTTCCATATTCCCAGAGGGATAAAGAATAGGATATAAAGAATAAAGCTATCAGGGGAGGGGATGGGATATGGAGTTCTGGGGGTGGGAATTGTGTGGAGTTGTACCCCTCTCATCCTGTGGTTTCTGTCAGTGTTTCCTCCTTATAATTTTTTTTAAAAGTGTTATCACAAAGCAGCAGTTTTTCTCCAACTTGTAAATGTGTAAACTCCATATCTAAGGAGAAAACCCAAAGCTGTTACATTTTATTTTTAATATTTTAATGTTTTATTACTGGGAAGAGACAGCCAGAAATTGAGAGGGGGAGATAGAAAGGGAGAAAGACAGAGACACCTGCAGCCCTGCTTCCCACTTGAGAAGCTTCCCCCTGCAGGTGGGGACCAGGGGCTTGAATCTGTGTTCTTGTGCACTGCAGCCTGTGTGTGCCACCACCTGGCTCCACTCTGTTTTCTTTCCTTGTGGTTTTCTTGCGGGGGAGTTAGACAGCCTCCCTCTGGCTCTGGAAAATCACAGCCGGCCTATTTCTCATTGGCAGAAAGTGGGTTTCTACACTCGTTTTTTGAGCTGTGGTGTGGTCCCTGGGCACTGTTTCCTT
This sequence comes from Erinaceus europaeus, assembly GCF_950295315.1. Lineage (NCBI taxonomy): Eukaryota > Metazoa > Chordata > Mammalia > Eulipotyphla > Erinaceidae > Erinaceus > Erinaceus europaeus. Next base: position 180,426 of record NC_080183.1, read on the forward strand.
GAAACCTTTAAAGGAAGGCTGTAATTTCCATTTTCAAAAGTAGGGATCCTGGGCCAGGATATGGTACATGGCTTCTGCAACAGACGTCCCTGCCTGAGGCTCTGAGGTGTCAGGTTTAGGCCTTGGTGCCAGCATCAGGCAGAAATGAGCAGCAGGGCTCTGGCCTATGATCTGAATGCCTGCACCTGCCTTCTGCAGAGCCCATCCTTCACTGGCAACTCGGGCGTCCTATGTCAATTAATGAAGTCCGCACGCTATATCCACACGTGGTGGATGTCAAAGTGACCAAGTGCCCCTGTGCCAACGATGTCGCGGTTTTTGGCTTCATTCTTAACTCAACACATGACGGTAAGTTGGTGCTTTTGTCTCATCTCTTATCACAGATGGGTTTAGCTGCAGCACAGGTCAAGTGCGTAGTCAGGATGGAGCAAAGATGTTTCTGGGAAAATGCAGAAGAAATGGGGCTAGGAGCACCTGCCCTGCTCAGGTCTGGCTGATGGTGGTGGGGGGATTGAATTTGGGACTTTGAAGCAGGCATGAGAGTCTCTTTGCAGAACCATTATGCCATCAACACCTACCCTGTGAAACAACTTTCTCACACCAATTCAGAGACTCAACACCACTCTCACTCTCAGCTTGCATCTCAGTCACCCCTTAAACTTCATTCTCTGATACTTGGCCAAGAACATCCAGAATGAGCCCGGGAAGCACCTTCCTCACAGCACCTGCAAACATGCTAAAGTGTCTGCGTCTGCCTGCAGACCCTTGTCCTTTGTTGCACCATGGGCAGCATTTCTGCTTCTGTCCAAGGACACCCCTCACCCTGTGCTCTGGGTCCCACACTGCTCTTGAATCCACCTTGCTGGTCCCCACCTTTCTCTCTCGCATTATGGTGTAGTCCCTTCTAAACTGGGGCACATCCACTAATGTGCAAACCTTTGGGCTGAGGAGGCCGCTGAATGGTTAGGCAGAAAGACTTTCATGCCTGATGCTCTGAGGTCCCAGGTTCAATCCCCATAACAGCTATCAGCCAGAGCTGAGCAGGTTTCTGGTCTCTCTCTCTCTCTCTCTCTCTCTTTCTTTCCTTCCCTTTCTTGTTTATTTATTTATTTATTTATTTTTATTTTTTTTTTGCTAGAATACTGCTCAGCTTTGGCCTATGGCAGTTTGGGGGATTGAACCTGGGATTTCAAACCTTGAGCATGAAAGTCTTTTTGCAAAATAAAATATTTTAAAAGGGTTGAGGGTGCAGGTGGTGGTGTAAATTGTTAAGCTGAGTGTACACATTATCTTGTGCAAGGACCCAGGTTCAAAGCCCACATCCTCAGGGGAGAAGCTTCCTGATTGCTGAAGCAGTGCTGCAGGTGTCTGTCTTGCTCTTGCTTTTTTATAGAGAGAAATTGAGGGGGAGGGAAGATAGAAAGGGAGAGAAAGACACCCACAGCTCTGCTTTACCACTCATGAAGCTTCCCCCGCAGGTGGAAGCTGAGGACTTGAACCTGTGTCCTTGAGCAGGGTGCTTTGTGTGCACTCTGCCAGGAGGAGCACCACCACCTGGCCCTTTTATTCTACTTCAAATAGGGTTTTCTGTCCTCATCACTCTGTTGAAATAGTTCTTCCCAAGACTAGACATGATTGTGATATTGCCAGCTGAATCTTTCTCTTTTTGCACTGGTCCTTGCCATGTGAAATTCTGCTGACCAGGGCTAACATTCTCCCCTCTTTTTCTCTCAGACAGATACAGGCAGCAAAGGCAGGAAAGGCGTTATAGCACTACACCCCTTCTCATGGCGCCTCACTGATGCCATGGCGCTCCCACAAAGTGCCAGGTCACCCTGGGGTCTCCGGCCTGGTGGGTTGGATGCTGAGCCATCTCCTGACTCCGGTGGCCAGTTCTGGACTCTGTTTCAGGCCCAGCAGCGCCTGGCACAGCTGACCACTCTCTCTCCCCAAGGCCCTGGAGCCTCTGCTTCTTGGTATCTCTTTCAGCACCACAGACCCAAGCTACTTGTGTTTCCAGAGCCACCTTGATGCCCCTTTTCTCTCCTGCTAGGTGTCTACGTGAGCCTCACCGCTTCTGGACTGTGGGATTATAATGACCTCATATGGTATAACATGACAGACTTAGTCTACACCCTGATTGAAGCAGGTAATTCCTCCAAAGGTGCCCCCCCAGCCCTGCTCAGCTCAGGCTGATGGTGGTGCAGGGCACCTGGGAGCCTCAGGCAGGAGAACCTATTTGCATGACCATTATGCTATCTCCTCTGCCTAGTGCTCCTCTTCTGAGAGGCACCTGTTGGCATTTCTGAAATGTCTGTGTTTCCTCACATTCTGACTGATAGTGTGGCCTCTTCCTTTAGAACTCAAAGAGCTGACCCTGGTGGATATGGTTCTCACAAATCACTTTTTGGTTATCCTTACCTCTCTGGGTCTGTACATAAGTGGAGACCTCCGGTATCCTTCACCTGGCTTGATACAGGTGCGTGAATTGCTCTCAGTGACTGGTTTTACTTCTTTGCTTACTTGCTGGCCACGCTGGGAAGTGAATCATGTGGCATCTCCAGCCCAGTTTTCTCTTGCCCCTCCCTCTCACCAAGGTGTGGTGCGTGAACAGTTTTGGTACTTTAGGCTACTTTGAGAGAGAGAGAGAGATCACTGTACCATGCTCAGTCCTGCCAAGGCACTTCTTTGGTGCCAGTTCTAGAACCTGAGCCACTGCCCATTTAGCCATCTTTCTGGCTTCCTTTGGGGAGGGTCAGAGAAAGACAGTAGAGAACAGGAGACAAGGACAGAGAGGAGACACCAAAGCACCACTCCCCGTCACAGAGCTAGCTCCCTCAGCCGGTGCTGTCCACAGGTGGTCCAGCCCTGGAGGTGTGAGGCCTGGAGCCCAGATCTTCATGCGTGGGGCATGCGCTCTGCTGGGTGAGCTGTCTCCCAGCTCACCTCAGTCCTCAAGTTATGCTACTTGAGTTGTGTGTGGTGTATTTGAGGACTGAATGCCTCTTCCTCTTCAAACTGTAGCATCTTCCCCTGCTGGCTATGCTATTTTGAAAAGGGGATCATTTTACTGCTACGCAAACTTATAGACAGTTTTAGCTGCAGCATACAGTTTTTTTTTTTTATTGTAGTTATTATTGTTGTTGTCGTCATTGTTGGATAGGACAGAGAGAAATGGAGAGAGGAGGGGAAGACAGAGAGGGAGAGAGAGAGATAGACACCTGCAGACCTGCTTCACCACCTGTGAAGCGACTCCGCTGCAGGTGGGGGAGCCGGGGTTCGAACCGGGATCCTTATGCCGGTCCTTGTGCTTCGCGCCACCTGCGCTTAACCCGCTGCGCTACAGCCCGACTCCCCTGCAGCATACAGTTTTAATGATATCACCCTGTGTATTCTAAAAACACGACAGGGTGACTTATAAAGCTAAATGTATTGGATTGTTAGAAAAAATAGGATGCTTTTTTATTTTCCCCATTTTTTAAAATTTGTGATTATTAGTAGGCTACAAAGTTGTACAACTACAGAGTCTAGTCCCACACCACACCCACCACCAAAGCTCTGTGTCCCCACCCTCCCGCCTCCCAGAGAGAACCGCCAGCGTTCTCACAAGTCTTAGACACAGTTGACTGGGCTGGGTGGTGGCACATCTGGGAAAGCACACCTGCCACAATGCCCAAGGGCCTGGGGTCAAGTCCCCAGGCCCCACTTTCAGTGGGGGAGGGGCTTCACAAGTGATGAATGTTCTCAGATTCCTTCAATATAATTCAAACACTGTGTGTTATTATGTCATCTGATAGGCAAGCAAAAGCTAAAGTTTCTTTTTTCCCCTGACTTTTTAGCTTTCAAGGGCAGACTTTTGTGGTTTTGAAAGGGTAAGTAGTTTTTTGTTATTTGCTTGATAGAGAAATTGAGAGGGAAGGAGGAGAAAGAGAAGAGAGAGACAGAGATCTCTCTGTCTGCATCACTATTTCAATACTCTTGAAGCCTCCCTCTCCCTCTGTAGGTGGGAACTGCGGATTTGAACCAAGGTCCTTAGGCATGGTAGCATGTGCATTCAACCAAATGCAACACTGCCCAACCCTAAAAGGAGAAGTAGTTTAAATGCCTAAGGATGTGGCTAAAAGTAATGTGTGGCCGAGGAGATGAAGTGCAGACAGACTGCACTATATAAATAACTCCTCTTACTGTGCTGTTACAGTTTGAACTAAAAATGTATTTCCACAAACTACTGTGTTTAATCTTCTCTTCTGCCTTTTCAATTATTGGTATTGTTACTTTATTTTGCCACCAAGGTTATCCATACCTGCAGGATTCCAGCAATCAGCAAACTCCTTTAAAAAGTTGTTTGCTTCTGAGAGGAAAAAGAGGGAGGGAAAACCAGAACATCACTCTGGCAATGTGGTATCAGGGATCAGACTTGAGACTTCACTCATGAGAGTCCAGTGCTTTATGCACTGCACCACCTCCTAGACCATGACTTCTTGTTTTTTTTTAAGATAGGAAGGGCTGGGCAGTAATGCCCCCAGTTCAGCTCACATGTCGCCATGTTCAAGGACCTGAGTTCAAGCCCCTGGTCCCCACCTGCAGGGGAGGAGTTTCACATGTGTTGAAGCAGTGCTACAGACCTCTCTCTCTCTGTCTCTCCCCTTCTCACTTTCCTTCCCTTTTTAAAAAATATTTATTTATGTCCTTTTTGTTGCCCTTGTTTTTATTGTTGTAGTTATTATTATTGTTGTTATTGATGTCATCGTTGTTGGATAGGACAGAGAGAAATGGAGAGAGGAGGGGAAGACAGAGAGGAGGAGAGAAAGACAGACACCTGCAGACCTGCTTCACCGCCTGTGAAGTGACTCCCCTGCAGGTGGGGAGCCGGGGGCTCGAACCGGGATCCTTACGCCGGTCCTTGCGCTTTGTGCTACATGTGCGCTTAACCTGCTGCGCTACCGCTGGCTCCCTGGATTTTTAAAATGTGCATAGGCTTAGTGGAATGCTAGTTCTGAGTTCTGAGGTTGCAGGTTTTGGGACTGTGGTAGAAACCAGCTTTCAAACAAAAGTAACAAAATCAAAGTAGACTTCACGCTGTTAGAATTTAACATCTGCTAAAGTCTACCTGTTGCTTAAACAGTTCTTGTGTTTTTGTTCATTTATGTAGGTCGACTACGTTAAAGGAAGGCTGTGGTATAATGAAAGGTGTTATGCTAACAAGGAAATTTTTGAAGGTAAATTTTCATTAAAGATATTAATGAATCTTCTTTCAGCATAGTCTATACAGATTAGATAAAATAACTTTAAATAAAAGCAGAATAAAATATGGAGGTTATTTTCCTGTTAAGTTAATGGCCTAAAGCTTAGAAGAAGGTCCATTTAAGTCTGAGACAGTAGGCACATGTGTGGTAAGTGCAGAAGGCCATATTTGGTGCATTTAATGGACGGTGCATTTAGAATCACAGGTGCTGTCTATAATCTCCATTCCTTTCTGTTTTATAGTTGATTTTGTTGCTATCACCTTTGAGAGAAACAAGACCCTAAGTGAGGTATGGTATTCGATGTTTAAGTGAGGTATGGTATTCGATGTCCTTAAAGGTAGGAGTGTCATTGTGTATGATTTTAAGGATTGGAATTAAGCTTTAATTTTTTATCTTTTCTTTTGTCTTTAATGTTCTCATTTGTTCATTTTTTATTTGATAGGACAGAGAGCGATTGAGAAGGGAAGGGGGGGATAGGAAGGGAGAGAGACAGAGAGACGCCTGCAGCCCAGCTCCACAGCTCATGAAGCTTCCCCCTGCAGGTCAAGACTAAGGGATTGAACCTGGGTCCTTGCATAGGGTTAAGTATGGGCTCAACCGAGTGCACCACCCCAACCCCTGCCATTACTCCTTTAAAAGACAGTTCTAGGGAGCCGGGCGGTAGCGCAGCAGGTTAAGCGCACATGGCGCCACGTGCAAGGACTGGCAGTAAGAATCCCGATTTGAGCCCCGGCTCCCCACCTGCAGGGAAGTCGCTTCACAGGAAGTGAAGCAGGTCTGCAGGTGTCTGTCTTTCTTTCCCCCTCTCTGTCTTCCCCTCCTCTCTCCATTTCTCTCTGTCCTATCCAATAACAATGACATCAGTGACAACAACAACAGTAACTACAATAAAACAACAAGGGAAACAAAAGGAAATCAATAAATGAATATTTAAAAAAATAAAAATAAGAAAAGACAGTTTTGCAGTCTGACTGGCTTAATTACTGCTCTTAACTCACAAGGATGACTCTACTTAAACTGAATGGTGGGGGCAGGTGGTGGTGCACCTGGTTGAGCACACACATTACAAGGCACAAGGACCCGGGTTCAAGCCCCTGGTCCCCCCCGCAGGAGGAAAGCTTCACAAGTGGTGAAGCAGGGCTGTAGGACTGCCTCTCTCTCTCTCTCTCTCTCTTTCTCTCTCTTTCTCTCTCTCCTCCCTTTCCCTCCCCATTCAGGTTCTTTGTCTCTATCCAATAATAAAAAAAAAATTATTACATCTGTAGCTAATACAGTGGTTCTAGAAAAACAATTCATACCACAAAGAAATGTTTTCTGGATCCATTTTCCCAGAAGCACAGACATTAAAGGTTTAAAATGGTTATTTGTGATGCTTGAGGACCTGGGTTCAAGCTCCCATCCCCACCTGCAAGGGGAAGCTTCATGAGCAGTTAAGTAGTGCTGCAAGTGTCTCTCTCTCTCATCATTTTCCATCTCTGTTTGTTTCCATCATTAAAAGGAAAGCAACATGGTCACCAGGAACATTGTGCAAGCACTAAACCCCAGTAATAGCCCTGATAACACTAATACTAATACTAATACTAATACTAGTACTAAAGAAGAAGGAGGAGGAGGAGGAGGAGGAGGAGGAGAAGAAATGTTGAGATCAATGAGGACAAAACAGTAGTTTGCCAGTTGTCATTATTTTTTTTTTGTCTTTATTTTAGATTTTAATATAATATTTTATATTTTAATATTTTATTTATATATTTAAGATAGACACAAAGAAATTGAGAGGGAAAGGGAGAGAGATACCTACAGCACTGCCCCACTGCTTATGAAATTTCCCC